>NW_007252738.1:437333-453469 GCF_000164805.1 Carlito syrichta
CCCGCCGCCACCACCACACACACACACACACACACACACACACACACGCACACACACACACACACACGCACACACACACACGCACACACACGCACACACACGCACACACACGCACACACGCACACCCACACACACCCACCTCAATCCCAGAGTGGGGGACGAGGGCTGTGGAGAAGGCAGAAGATGCTGAGGACAAACCCTCCAAAGCTGCAGATTATAAACTGGTTCGAGCGAACACAGAAAGGAAGACATAATTAGCTTCCTTTCCTCCTCTTCTGCCAGCTTCCAAGGAGGTCTCCGCTTTAATGAATCACTGATTTCTCGCTTCCGTTGCCGAAGTAAAAAGTTCACACTTTGGCCCTCTCTGCCTTTTAAGCTCAGGGAGATTTATCGTCACCCTTAAAAGTGGCTGTCTCTTGGCGCAAATGAAATCAGGGACCCAAATAACTGATTTCTAATTGCTAACATGAGTCCTTTGCTGGATCACGCGTGCACTTCAAAGCGAGCTCATTTTATTGAGATCGCAAAGATTTAACCATACAATTTGACCGAATACCCTGCTGTCTATTTTCTTTTCTATGCAATTTTCTTTGCACTTTATTATAAAGGGGCGTGTTTTTTTTTATCTACCTTAAAATTTGATGTTTAAAGGGCTCTGTTTTACAATGTAACTACACTACTAGTCGCTCTTTCCTCACTCTCCTCCAAACTCCACCCCCCAACTCCCCCACTGTTCAAAGAAATCAACTCAAAACCCAGGTATTGACAGAACTAAGTCCAAGGCTAGGTAGCATTTGCCAAGAATTAAGAGCCACAAAGGAGGAAATACTGTGATAATCCACTTCAATCTGACTAAGAGACAGGTCCTAGAGGGCCGGTTCTTTACGAATGACTCTAAACTAGGAAAAGTTTGAGTGGAAGGAAAGCTTAAACATGTATTGGTAGAAAGCATGTATGTTATGTAAGAGTTGGACATTTGTGTTTTGTTGAATATGAAATTGCTAATATTTTAAGGTTTTCCACCTATAAAAGTGGCAATTTCATATGGTCCAACCCAATAGGCTGCCAGTCTAACACAGGGAAACACTTCTGGGTGAGTTTGGGTGTTTAACAGCAGCAACTATACTTTGGAGAGAACTAATCAGAAGAGCCTGCAGTACACAGCAAGCCAAAATCTCTATAATCTGTATTTGGCTTTAACGTTGGTTGTGAACCAGAGAAAATACAAAGAAGTTAAAACTGTAGCTTTAGAGATGGGCATTGGGAATGATTGCCTAATTATGTATTTAGTGACTTGAAACATGAGTTTACATTTATGCTCTTAGATTTTTCTGTGCACTTAGAGACTCTGAAATAAAACCATTTAATACTGGAATCAGGACTTTAATTGCATTATTTATAACTCATTGCAATGCTTATTCAGACTATTTCAACAATGTGGTGAGCATCACAGTAGATTTTTAAGTTTAATATAATTAGCTCTGATTTTTGTAGCTATTAACTGAGAAGTTAAGCAAATAAAGAGCATACGTCAAAACAAGTCTTGCTCTTCAATTAAAGCATGGATATTGAAAAATAAACTCACAGTGCTAATTTCAATTTTCTAGTTCACAGTTTTATACCTGAGCAGACAAACGCCTGAAAGAGAGTGTAGTGCTTCTAAGGGATTTGGGTTTCGGCCCAGTGGTTCAGAAGAATCCAAATGTTTGAATTGACTACTAATTAAAACTACATGTTTTTCTTTTCCTTAAATTATGTTTGATGAAACCATACATTAGAGATTCTGCTGTGAAAAGTTACAAAACACAGGAAGTTATTATTTTGGGGTTTTTCTACACTGAGAACCAACACTATTGATGCCAACTTGGGATTTTGATTTGTTTTAACTCACACTAGACACACCCACTCAATTCAAAGCTAGTTTCTCCATCTCCTCTTCTCTCTCTCCCCCCATCCCTCTCTCCTCCCACCACACATACATCTACCAACTTTATGCTCCAGTAGAAGCTATTCAGATCTTTTAGCTAAAAGTTTTATTTTAATTTTTCTTGTCTAAAATGAGGAAAAAACCATCTTTAAAACTCTTGTATTAAAATCTGTTCGCAGCAGGTGCAGTTTTTGAAAGTTCTAGAGCCCTTTCACCGTTCTCCTGTACAGCGTGATGACAGGAAGGGCATTTACGAAACAGCCCAAAGGAAAAGCTGACATAGCTTTTTAGATTATATCTCATTCTTCTTTTTCTTTTCTGTACAGCCTTTCTTTTATAGCACAGTTGAATCCCTAAATACCCCACTACTTTGCATTGTTAGGTCACCTCTTAGGTTAGCCTGAGAAAGCCTGAGAAAAGTTCCACAGGAAAGATGCACTATTTAACGGAATTCAATCTCTCCCAATAGATTTGAATCACTAACATAAATGTATGAATGTAGATTATATCTCTGTAATGAGGCCTGAATCATTCTCAGTTACTTCAAAGGACTGAAATTCTACCTTTCTTTTTTAGCAGCAATAATCAGGTCTTAATGGGTTCCTTTATTAATTGTTTCTCTGCTAGAATTGAAAAAGACAGTACAAGCTTCAGATTAGAGTGGTACCTACTCATTCTAAAAGGTTGTTTTTCTCTTTTATCCAACTTCTGGAAAGCTTGCTTTATTTCTATGCCCTAAATGTATCCCGTAATATTAGGCTGACTGTATTGAGAAAAATAGATGTGGCCCTTTTGTTGTTAAATGTGGTGTCTTGAGAAATGACTAAGGCTTTTTAAAGTAAGGCCATGGGAGCAGTCACTGAAGAATCCTGCAGCATGGCTGGCTCTTAAACTTCAGAGAGGCAATCTGTATGTACTAGCAGATCCTTCAGTAGCTATTCTGTTTGCTCAGTTTGCACTTTATAAGTATATATTGCCTGACTTCTTTATGTTGCTCAGGACTATCTGTGGTTCAGTTACAAGACGTGTGTTCTATTATGTGTGATGTTATTGGCAGTGTCAGTAAGCTGCTTCAAATAATGCTAAGTCAGGTCAAAAGTCAGCAAGACTGTTCGGTTATTTAGACATGTGCTGGCCTCGTTTTTAAAGTCTGTGATGCAGCCCTTACGAGTATGTGTCACAGCCTATTTTTCCTTTTGGATACAGGAGACCAGTTTTGAGGCATCATTAGGGCTTATGGGCTTCCCAGGCTGAAACTAGAAATGATGCTCATAATCAGTGACATTTGGGCAAATGGAGGAATGACACTTTATCTTTGTTATTTTTAAACTAGGAACTTCAAGTGAAAGGAAAAGCGATGCAGCGTCACAGAGAGTAGTGCAATGCTGCAGAACTGGTAGAAATCTTAGCAATAATTGACTCTTATGCATGCATTTTATACATGATGAACTGATATCCAGGTTACTCAGTGGTAGAAGAGAATTTGGATTCCTGTGACTGCTACCCTAATTTTTGCAACACCTGTCCTGTCTGTTTCGGTTTTCTCCCTCCCTTCTTCTTGCTCTTTTTTATCATTGACTACCATTTTCATTCTAATATGTCTAAGATACCAAGGTAGTAGTGATAAGAAGAGTTAGAAAGTTTTAGTTATAGAAAACCAATATATCTTTGCGGCAATAGGTTAGCCAAAAAAAGTAATAAAATAAATAGTGTTGAATTATTAAGTACCAGATGATCAACACAATAAATATTAATATATGCTTGGTAAAGGGGAACATTTTATCAAAGCTTGAGAGAGGAACACAATCAGAAAAGAAAAAATACCATGTATTTTCAGGATATCCAAAGATTAAAAAAAATCATATAATCTGAATTTATACTCTCTCCAGGAAATTGATGACACCTCCTAGAAAAGTAGTTTTATAACTTGATCCAGCTTTCTGTGTTCTAATATTAAGTTTTCATAAAGTAGTGTGTTATTTCAAAGCATAAATATTTGCTTAAATAATTTTTTTCAAAGTCTGAATCGAAGGTAAATTTTCTATTTCTTCACCTTCAAGCAGACTTACTGATTTGTTATTGGGAAAGAAATATGGCCTTGAAAAGGATTTTCAACAACGACAACAATAAAATCCATATAAGAATGGTTAAAACTCACAATAAACCACCAAAACTTCCTGGAAACTGAACTCTGCATCTTGGCACCAACACAACAAACATATTTTCTCAAAGCTGCTGTTTGTCCCCTTCTGGCTGATGGTAAACAGAACCTTCCCTTGACAAAGTTGTGAAGTCTCTAAAGATTTTGTTTGTTTTCTGTGTTCTCAGCTGTCCCTGTGTGGATCTGTTCCTCCTTCTACTTCCAGCTTTCTAGGATTCTTAGTTTTGTTACCTATGGCAAAACTTTAAACAGTCTGATAGCAGTCATTTATGTTTGTGTATCAGCTGGCAGATTGTTATGTTTTCTTTAAAGTTTTGATGTGTTTCCACAGCACATATTTATAGTGTGCTCATCTCACCATCCATTCACTTCACGGTTTTTTATTTAACTAATGCTTATTAAATACCTGCTATGTGCTGACTAGGCATTATGAGTGGAGCAGGCTTTTTCTAATAACTAAGAGCAACTTACTCTGTAAAGCAGGCATACGTGAATGCATGAATGAATGAACGAATTTAGGTAATTTGTCATTAATGACAGGCAAAATAAAATTATCTTAGAACTCAAGAAGCAGATGAAGAGATTTGGTAGGAGAAGAACTCTTGAAAATTCTTTCTGGTTGTCCTTTTCCCTACAAAAAGAGCTAAGGAAAACTGTGACTTTTATTCACTAGTTTCATAAAAGATCAAGACTTGATCTTCTGTTTTATGTCCCTGGCACAATCCCTCACTTTTAAATTTCTCCTGCATGCTGGGGATTTAGGTGGCATCCTTTCTGTCAACTTAACCTGACCTGCTCTCCTTTCTTTCTGCTTCCAGACTCCTAGATGCATATTTTATGCTTTCCAGCTTATTATTTTAATTACTTCTCAAAAAAATTTTCCTAATCCATCTGCTGTCCTCTGTGTCCCTTATTAAAATATGTATATTATCAAATGTAATTGTACCTGACATCCATTCTATTTGAAAAGTTTTGCATCTTTTAAATAGACTTTGACAAAGGAGATGTATTTTCTATGAATTAATATTAACAAAAAAATTGTTGTTAGGGGAGTGCAAGATTTACTGTACTATTTTTTTCTTGGTTTGGTCACCAGATCTATTCTCTCCCTTTCTCTGCTCAGTTCTGTGCTGACATCTGTGCATCACCAGTGTGTTCTTTGACAGATGACCTGCAGTTGATTTTGGCAATGAAAGAGTGGGATCTTCAGATCAGAACACAGAAGGAGAGAAAACTCTGGGCATTTATTCTTTCCTCCTCCTCCTCTTTCTTTCAGTGTCACTTTTCTGGCAGTGGCTGTATCCCTCCATATCTACACTTCAAACTGGTGCTCCTAAGGTAATATTTCTTCCCCATCTTCTTAAGCTCAATGAGGCATATCAGTTCCTGTCTCTTGCTGGTTTACCATCAACATCTTTTGCTTATCCCTTCAACTGTACCTATACCTCTGGAACTCATAACTTCATTAAAGTGTATTCACTTAAATCAACTGGGAAGAATTCTGTTCTAGTCCGGACACTGGCAGCAGACTACAGTGTACACTTTTGCAGTAAGTAACCAGAGCACAGAATGGGATCTTTAGATCAGGACACAGAAGAGAAAACTCTGGTCATGTCTTCTCCTCCTCCTCCTCTTTCTTTCAGTGTCACCTTTTTGGCAGTGGTTGTATCCCTCCAGATCTATACTTCTCATTGGGTGAACTCTCCTCCAGGACTCCAGGTATTGCTGTAACCCCTAAAATAATATTTCTTATTCTTCCCCTTAAGCTGAAGTCATAATAGTTCTTTTTTACAGGTCTGCAGTCATCATCCTTTGTTCCTTTAACTGTACCTCTGTACTCATAACTTTATCAAAGTTACTTCTCTTAAATCAACTGGAAAGAATTTTGTCCTAGTCAGGACACTGACAACAGACTGCAATATACACCTTTGCAGTAAGTAACTAGTGCATAAGATGTATTTTTTGTGAATAAGCAAAACAACAGAGAAGTTCAACTTAATGCACAGCACATTGTGAAGCATGTGATGTTTGCTTGGTTATGTGTTAGATTCTTTGACCCATACAAAAGATAATGCCACTTGATATTTGCCCTCCAGAAATATATAATCTGATGTTACATTTTGGTTGATTATCTTAGAGCTTTTTATATAGTTAATGATTTTGAGATTCAAAATCAAAGAGTCAATCTTTTTTTTTTTCTTTTCAACTTAAAACAGTTCTTTAAAAATGAAGAAAGTAAGCAGTCCTGAATTATAGCATTAGGTGTAAAAACTGAATATAGTATTTTAAAAATCCCAAGATGAAATATGCACACAGATAATTTTGTGGGTTGATCACTGTCTAGACATTTCCACAAATTTCACAAACAAATGACTTCGAACAGAAGTCAATATAGCCTAGAATCTACAAAGCCAGATCAAGGCTTTGTCATTCATCCTCTTTCCTTATCACCTGAGAAAGTATAGAATTTTAGAACTTTGCAGCTGGAAAAGATCTTAACTCTTAGTCCTCCTGCCTTTACTTCACAGGTTAATAAAAAAAATCTGAGAATGTGAAGTGAGCTGCTGAGATGACACAGCTAGTAGTGATAAGCAGCTTTGAGGGCACTCAACCCGCAAACATGGCACCCTGTACATACTTATGGGTATAACGCACTTCCAAGAATAACCATGACCCCTTCTGAGGCTGTGGGGCAAGGGAAAAGAAAGGGAATGTTTCAGACTCTCTGAGGCACTTGGTGCATGATGTTTGGCAAACTCTCTGGGTTTATCCCAACGTTTGCCTTTAGATCATGTCCTTGTGGTTGAGAACATACTAAGCTAACCCTAAATTAGGAGAGTGTCTTGATATATCCCTTGAATCTTAGATAAAGGTGAAAGAGACTGATTTCAGGCTAATGGATCAAGCACAGGCCCTTCTCCCTAGCTGCTGCAAAGAAGACATGTTTTAGACAATGCTCATATGTATGGGCAAGAAACACGAGGACTCTATTTGTGACTAATTGTATAACAGGTTATTTTAGTCTCTGTTCTGTGGAAAGTGTAAAGCATTCCAACAAAGGTTTTTTTTTTTTTTTTACATTTTTATTTCATTTTATTATAGATATGTGGGGTACAAGTGAGGATTAACTACATACGTAGGACATATGCAAGTGAAGTTTGGGCTTCTAACTGACCCTCACTCCCCCTGGTAGTAGACCAGGTACGCTTTGTGTTGTCACATGCCTTCTACACTCCTCCCTCCCTCCCTCCCCTAGCAGTGTCTAGCAACTGCCAATTGCTCCCTTATGCTAATGTGACTAATGTTCAGAGCCCACTTATAAGGGAGAACATGCGGTATCCAGTTCTTTGTTTCTGTGATAGTTCACTTAGTATTATGGTCTCCAACTCCATTCAATTTGCTGTGAAGTCCATGGTTTTGTACTTCTTTATGGCTAATACTCCATCATGTATACGTACCACATTTTCTGTATCCAGTCCACTTTTGATCAAACAAAGGATTTTTTTTTTTTTGAGTTGGTATCTCACTCTGTCTCCCAGACTGGAGTGCAGTGGCCGCTCCTGGCCACCGCAACCTCGACCTGCTGGGCTCCAGCGATCCTTCCACCTCAGCCTTCCAAGTAGCCGGAATTACAGGCATGCGCGACCACGCCCGGCTGATTTTTTGATTTACTGTAGAGATGAGGTCTCGCTGCCCAGGCAGGTCTCAAACCCATGGGCTCAGTCAATCCACTCACCTCAGCCTCCCAAAGGCGCAGGATTACAGGCTGAGCCACCAAGCCCGGCTAAACAAAGGATTTTAATGTAGATTTTTTTCACCCATGCTGTTGATTGGGTAATAGTTCTCATCACGATGCTGAACAAATGTGTCTTTAAAAAAACAATAGGCCCTTCTCAAATTCATTTCTGCTCAAAAATTTATAACGACTCCTTCTTGCCTATACTGTTAGGTATAAACTATGGCTGTCATATTCCTATTTCAGTTATTAATGGAGGTTTGGATATTTTAGTTTAATTATTTGCATTTTATTGTCAGAAGGAGAAAGGACTTAGAAAAAAATTTTGGTCAACTTGTGAGAAAGTAACATTTTTTTTTTTTTTTGCTTTTAAATACTAAAGTCGTGCTCATTTGTGGTGAATTAGGGTATATTCTTCCTACTTTATGGCACTAGATAGCAATGTTTTCTGGATTTATTTACTTACCTGGTGTTGCTTTTACTCTTTCATCTATACTTGCTGTGGGTAAAAACAGGGAAATATAGATATGAGAAATATTTTAATCTTGTGTTTCCAGCAACTTGATACAGTTATGGGGAATCACTCTGCTCATTCCTGTCATTTTTCTCACACACACACACACACACACACACACACACACACACACACACACACACATTTTCAACCTCTTATTACACATCTAGTTTTTTTGAATCCTTGAAAAATAAAACCCATCAAATCATTTGGAATTGATTGGAAAATAATAAGTCCCAAGTCTTACATAAACAACTTTTGCACAGTTCAATATTTATCTGTAACAAATAAATGCTATTCATATGAATTATTGCTAGATTCTATCTGTTTTAGAAGTAAGCTTCTAGACTAATCTGTTTTAGAACTAAACTTCTAGACTAACATAAATAACCCTAGTAAAAGAGAATTGTATAGTAGAAAAACTGCCCATTGAAACTGAAAGGAAATTATGAATATTTGATTTATCAAAGAAAATTTAAGTGCTATACAAATAGACACGTGAATTCTTTTCCTTGTAGTCTGACAAGATGGGAGAGAAAGAAGAAAGTGACATAGACCTGAGATATGTATATCCAAGTTCAGGAAAGGGAAGTAACTTGCCCAGATGGCAGAGCCAAGACTTATTTCCATCTTCTGGCACAATCCTTTGCATAGAAGAACCCTGGGCACCCAGACTCCATACTTCGAACCTCAGAAATGCTAGTTAGCAAAGGTTGGGAGTTCTCTGTGGTAGGAGGGTGTAAGGGATAAGGAGAGTGCTACTTTGCATTGATATCTGTTTATATCTTTTTTCTTTCAGGTGCCTGATTTTATTGTTTATTCTCAAAAATTCTGGGTTCTGGATATATATACAAGTGAAAGTAGTTTCTTTGCTTCTCTGTTCCATTCCCAAATGCAAAGGTTTATTCTTTATAACTGCCCACTCTGTTTAATCATTGGTACTACAGCAGTAGCTGTAGAGAGAGTCCTTGTCCCTGACTTAGGGCTGCGCTCTATGTGTTGAGTTAACCCTTCTTCTTCTTTCACTTGGGGCAGAGATCTAACTCCTGGGATACTTTGGCACTAAGATGAAAAATCATTTGGTTATTTTGCTTAGAAACCTGAGGCTGGATGACTGCACACAGGTGCTACATAGTTAGTGGAGAGCAAACACTTCAAGTTAGTGAAGGACATTCCCTGAGAGTCTTTGGAGCTTCCTTCAGTGAAGATTCTTAAAATAAGATCCTAATCTGACCACTAAAGATCTGAGGCATGATGCCAATTCATTTTTTTTTAGAGAACAAAGGAGGTTGTGAAGGAAAAAACAGTTCCTATTTACTCATAACTTAAGAGTTAGAATGTAGGTAACCAACTCTGCTACAATTTTTACCCCAGTGTTTGTATTTTGAGTTTGTCAATTTAATTTTAGTTGATGCATTTTTAAATTAAGTAAAATTGTAATTAGAACAAACAGAGTAAACTTAAAGACAGAGTATCCCATTATCAAAGTTCAAAATAAAATTGTTTGAAAGGTCAAAAAAAATTTATAACTAAGCAAAACCAGGGGGAACATGTGACTAGTTTATCTTTTGTAAATGAACTAAGGGAAATGAAATACAGACAGCAAGGAAACCACATATTTAGTAAAGATAGAAACCCCAGATTTTTAAAAAAATAAAGCAACTTCCAGATTTAGCAAGATAAAGTGTTATTAGTTTTGGTACTTAGGAACGTCTTATTGATAAACACTACCCTTTTAGGACTATTGAAAATACAGTTGTATCCACGGGACAGCAGATAAATATTTTAGGAAGAAATTAACTGTTGCACAAAGTTTTGGGAGCGGGTTTCATTTTCATCATTTTTCTGTCTCAAAAATATTTTCCTCTGTCATTTGAAGGGAATCTTTTTGTCTTCATTTGAATTGTCTTTATTATAAAATAAATTTTCCAAAGCTATTCAACTGAGGAAGGGTGAGTGATTATTAGGGAAAATTAGAAATTGGTGGTTGATATTATGTTGGTGGAGAGGAAAGTGAAAGCTCTGTATCCCAGTTTCCCCCAGGGTAGAATAGAATCTGGAAATAGAAAATTTCCACGTTCAGAGGGGATGATGAAAAGTTGGAATGTTTTGCTACACGAGCGGTTCCCTAAAAGGGTCTGGTGAAGGGGGAATGGAGAAAGCCCTCCCCTGGCATGCAAATGGCAGGGTGTTCTGATCCAGATTCTTGCCTTCCATCAAAGCAGCTTAAGACTAAAAGCCTAAACCCAAGCATTTTTGTTTTTAATGGAGAGAAGAAGGTGAAGCACTGTTCTGGATTACAGAAATGTGTGAGGTTTCTATGGAAGCACTGG
The DNA here is from genome assembly GCF_000164805.1 of Carlito syrichta. Classification (NCBI taxonomy): domain Eukaryota; kingdom Metazoa; phylum Chordata; class Mammalia; order Primates; family Tarsiidae; genus Carlito; species Carlito syrichta. Next base: position 448,005 of record NW_007252738.1, read on the forward strand.
AACTTAAGTAAAAGTCTGACAGACTGGAATAAAGGCGTGGTACTCCTCACAAGCATATTTTCCAAAAGTGACATGATTTTAAGATTCCCTTAACAAAATCATCACCTAATTTTTGGGGTGATGTTTTGTTTCTAGCACTATTGTGTTAGTACCATTACTATTATTATTCTAGCACTATGAAAGTTAATAAAAGTAGCATGATTTTGTTTGGGAGTGAGAGAATCATTCATCAATAGATTTTTTAATAAAATAAATATACAGAGTGTGAAGGTAATATGTTTTAAGTTGGACAGTATTTTGAAACAAATCAGTGTTTGCCTCAGCAGGTATATGTGCTATGTGCTGTTGGATATCATTCTGGATTTATTTCCTGAATTGTTTCTTATGGGAAAATATACAATTTCTTATCTTTCACTTTTTTTTTTTTTGAGTTGGAGTCTCACTCTGTCACCCAGATTGGAGTGCAGTGGCCGTTCCCGGCCACCGCAGCCTCGACCTGCTGGGCTCCAGCGATCCTTCCGCCTCAGCCTTCCAAGTAGCTGGAATTACAGGCATGCGCTACCACGCCCGGCTGATTTTTTGATTTATTGTAGAGATGAGGTCTCGCTGCCCAGGCGGGTCTCGAATCCGCGAGCTCAGGCAATCCACTCACCTCAGCCTCCCAAAGGCGCGGGATTACAGGCTGAGCCACCAAGCCCGGTTTATCTTTCACTTTTTAGATTCTAATACTGTTGAAGAATACTGAGTTTATCCAGGATGCAAGTAAGACGTGGAATGACAGATGCCTTGTAACCTATGTTTTAGTTGACTCTACTAATAATGTTCTATAATGCTCACGTGGGAGGAAAGAATAATTCAGAATATTTTTCAGGTTTACATAGTTTTTAATTACTATATTTTTTAGATAAATAGGAAAAGAGGTAAGAGTTCTAAACCAATAAATTAGGAAATCTAGATTGTATTTCTAGTTCTGACACTAATAATTGTGTGGCCTAAGCTTAATATTTAGGCAGAGGAATAGAGACTATTTGGCTCTCAAATTCTCTAACTTATGAGACCTAGAACAGTGAAAGGCGTATTGTACAGGCACTGAAATATGAAAGTAGTAAAAAAAAAATGGATGGCATTTAACAAAGAAAGCCTGATCTAGTTACTTGATTATTTCATGGAATCATGGAATGATGGCACTGAAAGGCCTACCTAATACCAAACTCTGTTTCTATTTTTTTCCCCACAGTTGCACATGAAGCAACTATGATATTTAAAGGGGAAAAATAAATATCTTCTCTGGATTATCTGGTTAACTCATGTCAGAACCTTTAGAAGCAATGTGCTCCAACTTTCTAATACTCTTTTCACAACAGCAATATTTTGTAGCAAACAATGCAAATTTTTTAACAAGGATAATGAGTAGCGAGATATACAATGAGTAAATACAAAAGTGAATAAAAGGGAATTCTGACTAAATAGAGTCTTTATGTCTGACTTAAAATTGATATTAAAAGATGGTTGCATAAATCTAGGTATTTTAGAATGAGAAGGGGTTGGAAATCAAGTCCTTGATACTTATTAAAGATAACCAAGAGTAACAGTAGGTAGCCCTGATGAGACAAACTACTGTGTTTGATTATTTATTTATATTTGTCATATTTTACAGTCCTTGATGATGCTGGAGTCACTGACAGTTGGAATTTCTCAGTCAGTAAGAATTAATTGGTATGAAATTGTCAAAAACTGCATGAATGAGAAGAAAAATTATATATTCTAGGAATTATCCAAAGGAAAAAAATCCTTGACCTTTCTTCATCTATGTGAAAAGATGACTTAATTCTTAATATCAATCTTATTCTTGAACTAACTGGATTTTATCACTCCCTATTTTGGTCTTATCCTCTTTTAGAAATACTTCTTTAACCAGAGAAGTTTATTTTCATCATCATCTGGTGATATACTTTTGTGATAGTTAACTTTATGTGCCAAGTTGACTAGACAGTGATGTACTCAGATATTCTTTGTGCACCTGTGAGAATGTTTTCGGATGAGTATACTGAGTAAACTAGATTGCCCTCTCTAATGTGGGAAGGTCTCATTCAATCAGTTGAAGCCTGATAGAACTAAAAGGCTTACCCTCTTATGAATAACAGGGAACCCCTCCTGCCTGACTGGGTCTGCTGGAATATCAGTCTTTTCCTGCCCTCAGACTCAGACTGGAAAATCAGCTCCTCTTTGGTCTCAAGCCTTTGGGTTTCAGACTAAAATTTGTATCATTAACTTCTATGGGTTCTCAGGCCTTCAGACTTGGAACTACACCGTTGGCTCTCCTGGGTCTCCATCTTTCTAACTACAGATCTTGGGACTTCTTGGTCTCCATAATCATGTGCTTCAATTCCTTATAGCAAACCTCTGCTTTTCTCCCTGTCTCTCTCTCTCTCTCAAACATACACACAGACACACAGACACACACACACACACACACACACACACACACACACACACACATACATATGTGTGTGTATATTGATGGAAAAATAACTCCAATGTTACACAAAATATTTTATTTAAAAGAGGACAAGTTGACACTCAACTTATATTAAGAGACTAAGAGAAAGTATAACAAAGACATTGCAAAAAAGTAAAGAACAATATCCCTCATGGATATAGATACAAAAATAACTAACAAAATATTATATACATATGTGTGTGTATATATATAAAAACAAAACCAATATGTAGTATTTTATATACATATACTATATATATCTATATCTATATTTTATATACAGATAGTTAGATATAGATGCCTATCTATGTATACTAGATATAGATAGTAGGATTTGTTTATCTGGAGAACTTGCCTAATGCAATTTTCTTTGCTTTTTTCTTTTAGAAAAATGACTGTAGGCTTTTTAGAAAATCTTAGTCTAATAATTTATCTTGGTCCATTTTTTGTCATTATAAGTGTATATTAATCTCTATATTTCCTCCAATGCTCTTCTTGTTCCCTTGGAACCATGCTTAGTATATCTATACCTTGAATTTTTACTAACACTGATCTCATTTCCATTTAGGTGGCTCTGCAGTTAGATAGATATAAAATTGGTTGTCACTTTGTGAATTTCCCTTTTTTATTTTTATAAAATTATCTAGTTATCAATTTCAATAGGACACATTGAACAATTATGGGGGCTATAATTTCTGTTTTAGTCTATGTGAAGAATACCTTCTGGAATTTTATAGTGCAAAGCTTTTCATAGCAGACACTATTGCCTGACTATACAAAAACTACTACCAGTTTTTTTCTTTGTGACAGAGTCTCTAATTTATTTGGTGAACCCATTCTCCTAATGATGGTATACTGAGTCATACACAATATACCATTGTCTTTACTGATAATTGGTCTTAGGATAAACATGTGATATATTTCTACCTTCTGTCAACTTTGCTGATAAATAAAGAGATGTCTCTTTTGTTATGTGAGCCATTGTCATATGTATATATGATCCCTGGAGCAATGGCAGAGTTTGAGACTATGAAGGAAGAAACCTGAGGGTAGGTAGTGGCTATGTTGAGTGACTAATCTCTGATGAAAAACCACAGACTTTCTGTCCAGAAAAACAAAAAGACAGAGTGAAAATCTCAATCATTGTACAGCAAGGGGTAATCTTGGTAAGTGAAGAGTCAGAATGAGACTGTGTAGGTTATATACAGTTCTGTGTAGGTTATATACAGTAACCTGCCTAACCACTAAAGCATGCATGTGTGGAACAGACCCAGCTAAAATGAAAGAATTCAGTTGAGATCTGAGCTTCTACAGAGTTTACAGTTTGAGTCCAATCTAATTAGTCAGAGAAATACACCAGAATACCCAACATGTCATTCACAATGGTCAGTCAGTATACAACCAAAATTTTCACAACACAGAAAGAATCAGAAAAATGTGACTTTCTTAAGAGAAAAGACAATCAGCATATGCTAATACTAAGATAGCCCAAATGTTGAAATTAGCGTTAATTAAAGGAGCTATGCTCAGTAAGGTATATTAAGGTAAAGAAAAATATGCTCACAGTGATTAAAAAAGAAGGAATCTAAGCAGAGAAAAAAAAAATGTAAAAAGAAATTCCGGAACTGAAAAATGTAACATTATCACTAAAAATTTTATTTGATAATTGAATGGAAATTTCAAGGGAAAGAATCAGCAAAACTGAGCATATGTCAGTGGTAATTATGCATTTGAAGAAAAGTAAAAAAGATTTTTAAGAAGAAAAAAAAATCTGAGACCTATAGTAAAATATTAAAAACTTGAATATATGTATAACTGATGTCCCAAAAGAAAGAAAAGAGAGAATGTGATTTTTTAAAAGAGAAAAAAAATAGAAAATTGTGACCAACATTTCTCCAACAAGGCAAAAGATACAAATTTATGGATTTACAGAGGCTTAATGACTTCCAACTTATATGAATAACAAACCTATATCTCAATGTAATTTAATGTGTTATAGAAAATTTTATCACAAAATAAGCTATAGATCCAGGTGGTGTCACTGATGAATTCTAAGAAATATTGATGAAAAAATAACTCCAATGTTGCACAAAATATTTTATTTAAAAGAGGACAAGTTGACACAACTTATATTAAGAGACTAAGAGAAAGTATAACAAAGACATTGCAAAAAAGTAAAGAACAATATCCCTCATGGATATAGATACAAAAATAACTAACAAAATATTATCATATGGAGCCAATCAATACATAAACAGCATATTCAATCTCGACTCAGCAAAGTTTATTCCAAAAATATTCATTTGTTTTTAAACATTTAAAATAAATCTATAAACCATCATAATAATAGGACAAGCCGGGCTCAGTGGCTCAGACTGTAATCCCGTGCTTTTGGGAGGCTGAGGTGAGTGGATTGCCTGAGCCCAAGGGTTCGAGACCTGCCTGGGCTGCGAGACCTCATCTCTACAATAAATAAAAAAAAAATCAGCCAGGCTTGGTAGCGCATGCCTGTAATTCCGGCTACTCGGAAGGCTGAGGCGGAAGAATCGTCGGAGCCCAGCAGGCGAGCAGCCACTGCACTCCAGTCTGGGCAACGGAGTGAGACTCCAACTCAAAAAAAAAAAAAAAAAAAAAAATAATAATAATAATAATAGGACAAAGAAAAGTCAATTTTAATAAATGCAAAGAAAGCATTTGAGAAAATTTGGCACTCATTTATTATTTTTAAAAGTCTCAGTAAGAATTGAAAAGTATTTAATAATATGATGAAGGACATATATAAAATGTTACAGCCATCATATATAATGTTAAAATACTGATTATTTTCCTCAGCTATCGAGAATAATGCAAAGATGCACACAGTCACCACCTCTATTCAAAATTGAATTGAAAACTCTAGTCATTGGAATAGTAAACTTCAATTTTTCATATTCTTTCTTTTTTTTTTTTTTTTTTTTTGGGTTGG
>NW_007252738.1:453489-487891 GCF_000164805.1 Carlito syrichta
GCCTGGAGTGCAGTGGCCGCTACCGGCCATCGCAGCCTCGACCTGCTGGGCTCCAGTAATCCTTCTGCCTCTGCCTTCCAAGGAGCTGGAACTACAGGCACACACTACTACCCCCGGTTAATTTTTGATTTATTGTAGGGATGAGGTCTCACCAAGTTGCCCAGGTGGGACTCGAATCCGCGGGTTCAGGCAATCCATTCACCTCAGTCTCACAAAGGCGCGTGCTACCATGCCCGGCTGATGTGCATACACATTGATTGTTTAGTCTTTTTGGATAATTGAACCCTTTGTCATTATGTAATGACCTTCTTTATCTTTGATAACTTTCCTTGCTCTGAAGTCTGCTCTGTCCGAAATTAATACAGCTGCCCCTGCTATTTTTTGGTAGCAGCAATACATTTAAAAGAGGACAAGTTGACACTCAACTTATATTAAGCCCAGCAGGTCGAGGCTGCAGTGGCCAGGAGGGGCCACTGCACTCCAGTCTGGGCGACAGAGTGAGACTCCAACTCAAAAAAAAAAAAGAAAGACCCTTTAAAAAAACTCACTTTATATCGTACTATTATAAGATAAAGATTGTCAGTAGTGGGAAATTGCTGGGGTGGGAGGCGGGATTGGCAGTAGTGGGATTCTGCCAGAAGAGGGGGGCACACTTCATCAACAAGGGTACCTGTATATCATGAACATTTGTATACTTACAACACCAGAGCATCAAACTACTAAAGTCAAAAACTCAAAATTTCAAGGAGAAATAGATTAATCCACTATTATTGTTGGAGACTTTAAATCCCCTCTACCAGAAATGGACAGATGCAACAGACAGAAAATCAGTAAATATATAGTTGAACTCAACAATACCATCAGGAAACTTGATATAATGTATGTCTCTAGACTGCTTCATACAAACAAGCAGCAGAATATACATTCTTCTCAAGTTCACATGGAAAATTTACCAAAATTGACTACATTCTGGGTCATAAAACACACCTCAATAAATCTAAAAGAATAAAATTATACAATGTTTGCTTTTAGATTACAGTGGAATTAAACTAGATATCAATAACAGGAAGATAGCTGAAAAATTACAAAATACTTGGAGATTAAATAACACACTTCTATATAAAAAAACTCAAAAGACATTTAAAACATGTTTGAACTAAATAAAAATTAAAACACAACTTATCAAAATTCATGGAATGTGGCAAAAAAATTTTTAGAAAAAAAGAAAAGTCTAAAATCAATTGTCTACATTTCTAAAAAACTAGCAAACAAAAAGTAAGTTAAATCTAAAGTAAGAAGGGAAAAGAGGAAAAATAAGAATTGAAACGTAAATCAATGAAATTGAAAGCAGAAAATCAATGAAACTAAAAGCTAGCTCTTTTAAAATATCAATAAAGTAGATAAAACTCTGGCAGGCTAACTAAAAAAAGAGAGAAAATATAAATCATTACTATTAGAGTGAAAGAGGGAATATCATCATAGATCCCATGGATATTAAAAAGATAATAAAGAAGTATTATAAATAATTCTATGCCAGAGACCAGCTCCAGCCGGGTTCAGGGTACCCCAAAGGTGGAGACGGTGTCAGCGATTGGGGGGAAGAAGAAAGAGAGAAAGAGAGAGAGAGAGAGAGAGAGAGAGAGAGAAACTGGACTCCAGTCTAGTGCAGAAGCGATGTGTGTTATTAGGGATTACAAAGGGTCTTTTATACACAAAGTCAGATGTGGGAGGAGCATCCCCCACCCACCAGAAACCTTAATCCATGAAAACTTATTCAATGATTGCCTTTAAACCCTTTTCATATGATAATCTTAAAATCCCATAACAAAGGATAACCTGTGACTGACATATTCTATAAACCTTTTTCATCCTAAACTGATTGATTTATGCCAAGTTAAACAATTCTATAGAAGCTCAAGTATTTACTTTACAAACGAAAGTGGCCCATCCCAGAATGTTTGGAATGTGGCCCAGTCCAAAGTTCACAGTGGGCTACCTGCAAGTAACCCAGCCACATTCTTTCAACAAAAGGCTGTCTTCTAAAACTATATTCTACAATTTACACCTTCAATAAATTTTAAGATCATGACCCAGAAGCCTGTGACCAATACTAAGGCTCTTAGATGTGACACGAGTTTGAATTATAAGTTGTGTGAAAGCCAAAACTGTAGTTTGTGGAAGAATGGGAGCAATGAGCTTCTAAAGTTAGCTTGTGTTCGTCCCGGTCTAAGAGTTTTTATGTTTTGAGCTCACAGGAGCTTAATCTGATTAGTGCTGAGTAGAAAGAGGGAGGAAATGTGGTCAATAGCTCCCGAACGCATCCTAGTGGTCTTGGGGTCAATGACCCTTCCTGATCCCTAACGCTCAGTGGGCCTCCGTGGCTGGCTCCCAACAATTCTATATTCATACATTTGATAACATAGATAAAATTAACCAATTTCTTAAAAGACACTGTCTGCCAATGCTCATGCAAGAAGAAACGGGCAATCTGAATAGGCCCATATTTATTAAAGAAATTGAACCAATAATTAATACATTTCTAAAACAGAAAGCAACAGACTCAGATGAGTTCAGTGATAAGTTCTACCAAGGACTTTAAGCAAAAAATTTCTTCCAGAAGATAGAAGCACAAGAAACTCTTCCTAACTTATCCTGTGGAGGCCAAAGTTACCCAAACACCAAAACTAGAAAAAGACATTACCAAAAAAGAAAAGACAGACCAATATATCTCATGAATAGGTGCAAAAATGCTCAACAAAATATTAGCAAATGAATTCAACAATGTATAAAAATAATTATACACAATAACCAAGTAAAATTTATCCCAGGTATATGGCTAATCAACATTCTAAACCAATTAATGTAATCCATCACATTAAGAAGGTAAAGAAGATAAATCACATGATCATATAAATAAGTATAGAAAAAGCATTTGTCAAAATTCAATACCTATTTATATATATATATATTTTAAAAAAAACTCCCAGGAAACTAGAAATAAAGAAAAACTTTGCTAATTTGATAAAAAATACACATACAAATCCACATAATATGTAACTATGAGAAACTCAAAGTCTTCCCACTAAGATAAGGAACAAAATCAGATTGTCCCCTTTCACTACTGCTTTTAAACACTATAATAGAGGCCCTTATTGGGTGTGGTGCTCACGCCTATAATCCTAGCATTTTGGGAGGCCGAGGCAAGAGGATTGCTGAGCTCAGGGATTTGAGACCTAGGCAACTTGGCGAGACCTCATCTCTACAATAAATCAAAAAGCAGCCGGGTGTGGCAATGCCCACCTGTATTTTCAGCTAGTTGGAAGGCTGAGGTGGAAGGATTGCCTGAGCCCAGCAGATTGAGGCTGCAGTGGCCTTGCACGTGCCATTGCACTCCAGACAGGGCTACAGAGTGAGACTCCTACTCAAACAAAACAAAACAAAACAAAAAAGAGAAGTCCTAACTAGTGTAATTAGACAAGAAAAGAAAATATACACAAGTCAGAAAAGAAGAAATAAAAATGTCTTTGCAAATGATCATCTATGTAGAAATTTTTAAAAAATCAACAAAAATATTCTTTAGAACTAATAAGCGATTACAGCAAGATTGCACCATATACCTTCAATATACAAAAGTCAATCACTTTTCTATTTACCAGTAATGAATGTACAAGGTTTTGAAATTAAAGCAAAATTTTATTTACATTAGCACAACAAAAATGAAATAGGAATAAATGTAGCAAAATACGTTTTAGATCTATATGAGAAAAACTACAAAACTCTAATGAAAGATAGCAAATTCTATGTTTATAGATAGGAAAACTCAACATTGTCAAGATGGCAGTTTTTTCCAACTTGATCTATATATTCAAGTCAATCCCAATCAAAATTCCAGTCAGTTAATTTGTGAATATTCACAAAGTGATTCTAAAGTTCATATGGATAGATAAAAGACCCAAAATAGCTAACAAAAGGTTGAAGGAAAAGAATAATAACAGAGGATTGATATTACCCAAATGCAAGACTTCCTATAAAGTTAGATTAGTAAGACAGTGTGGTTTTGGTGAAAAAATAGACAAGTATATCTATAACACAGAATAGTGAGTTCACAAATAGTTCCATATATAGTCAACTGTGATTTGGCAGAGAAGCAAAGGCAACACAATGGTGAAAAGATAGTCTTTTGCTTGCTAGTGGGAATGGAAAATGGTGCAGTCACGTTGGAAGCCAGTTTGACAGTTTTTTTTTACAAGACTAAACATACTCTTATCATACAATCCAGCAGTCATGCTTTTTGGTATTTACCTAGTTGAATTAAAAACTTATGCCCACACAAAACCTACTCATGGATGTTTATAGCAGCTTTATTCTTAATTGCCAAAATTTGGACCTGACCAAAATGGCCTTTGGTAGCCGGGTCCCCATTCTTCAGGTGATAGAACGTTACTGGTCTGTGACAGGTTAGGAACCAGGCCACACAGCAGGAGGTGAGCAGCCCGCGAGCTGAGCTCCATTTCTCTCAGATCAGTGGTGGCATTAGATTCTCATAGGAGCATGAACCCTATTGTGAACTGCACACGCAAGGGATCCAGGTTGCCCTACTCCTTATGGGACTCTAATTTCATGCCTGATGATTCCCCTCCTCTCTCCCTCCTCCTCCTCCCCCAAAATTGTCTTCCAGGAAACCAATCCCTGATGCCACAAAGGTTGAGGGCCGCTGCTTTCAGTAGATGAATGATAAACTGTGCTACATTCAGATGATGAAATATTATTCAGTGCCATAAAGAAATAAGGTATCAGGCCAAGACAAGACATAGAGGAAACTTAAATGCATATTACAAATGGAATAAAACCAACGTGAAAGGACGACATATTGTATGATCCCAAATATCTGACATTCCAGAAAAGGCAAAACTGGAGACAATAAAAAAAAATTAGTGGCTGCCAGGGGTTCAGGAAAAGGGTGTGATGAATAGGCAGAGCACAGGAGATTTTTAGGACAGTGAAATTATTCATCCAAACCCAAAGAATGTACAACACTAAGAGTGAGCCATTAGGTACACCATAGACTTTGGGTGATAATGACGTGTCAGTATATGTTCTTGGATTGTAACAAATGTTACATTCTGGTGCATGCAGTGGGGTTGTGTGTGTAGGGGTGTTTGTGGGTATTTATGGGAACTCTCTGTACTTTCTGCTCAATGTTGCTCTGAGTCTAAATCTGTTTTAAAAAGTAAAATTTAATAATGAAAACAAGAAGCTTAATCCTCGCCTTCCACTCAAGAGAGATTATTGACTTAAATTAACTCAAGATAGATTATTGACTTAAATATAAAAGCTCATATAAACTTTAAGAGAAAAGTAAGATAATTGTAGTATGGTGTTCATGAAACAAAGGTTTCTTTGGTTACAGAAACAATAACTATAAAAGCTGATAAATTAAACTTTATCAAAAATTAAAACATGCTTATCAAAATACACAATTAAGGAAATGAATGGACAATTCACAGATGGCGAGAAAATGTATGCAAAACACACTTCTGGCAAAGAGCAGGTATATAGTATATATTTAAAAACCTTATAGCTCAATGAGCAAAAGACAATTCAATTAAAAATGAACACAAAATTTTAACAGACATTTTACAGCAAGATATATGAAAGGACAGCAAGCATGTGAAAGAATGTTCTGCATTATCTGACATCAGGAAAATGTAAATTAAACCTGATACCTACTGTTTACTTTGAAATCAATAAAAAGTAAGATGGCTGGATTTTTTTTTAAAATGAAGATATAAAGATATATACAACAAAGCAAGTACAGTAAAAAGTAAATGGTCAAATGTAGGTGATGAGTACCAGGATGCTTATTACAAATGCACTTTGCTATATGTTAACATTTTTCATAAGAAAATCTTAGAAAACATAAAGACTAATGAATACAATAATAATTAAACACAAATAAAATAATCTACATTAAATTATAAAATGAACAAAGTAATCTACAATGTGTAAGTTATACATTTTATTTTGTAAAAAAGCAGTAGGTTGCATAACAATAAAGCAGAAAAGAATACAGGGATTGGGATGTGACAGGTGATTATGATTTTAAATAGGGTTTTTAGAGTCTTCACTCTGAAGATTATATCTCAATTGTAAATGAAAAAAAGTGAGGAAATTAAGTAAGCAGAAATTAGTTTTAAGGAAGGTTGTTACAGTCAAGGTTGTTGACAAGTGCAAAGACCCTGAGGGAGCATGTCTAGCACATTTAAAAGAACATGGAGGCCAATATAGCTGCAAAAGAATGAGCAAGGTTTAGAGTAACAGGTCAGGTCAAAGATCAGGTATAGAGTCAGAGGGTGGCAGATTATGTAGCAACTGTATGTGCAAGTATGAAAGAACTATGGTTTTTACTATGAGAGAAGAAGAGAACGACTGAAATTTTTTAGCACAATAGTGACATCATCTGTCTTAAGTAAAGAGGAATTATTCTGACTGCTGTGTTGAGAATAGATTGTAAAAGAACAAAGGTAGAAACAAAGAGACTATTCTGGCGACTAGGGCCATAACCCAGGAAAAGGAGATAATTTGTACCAAAGTTGTAACACTATAGGTGGTGAAAAGTGGTTGTACCCTGGATATATATTAAAGTATAATCAATCTGATTTGTTGATGTATTTTGAGAAAGAATAGTCAAGGATGGCACCAGAATTTTTTTGGTCTTGAGAAAATGGAAAAACTGGATTTGTGTAGGTGGCAGAGAAAAAGCAAGAAGTCCTGGAGTAAAACCGTTCTTGAGTAGGCAACAGAGAATGAGTGTATGAATGGAGACATTGGATTAGAGAGGAGAAGGAGTAGTTCATTTACAATGGGTGAGAGAACATGCTACATGATACAGATCCTGGCAAGTGATACATTGTCTCAGGTAGCTTGTGAAAGGTCCCTTCTGAGTGCTTCTGTTTTCTCAGTGAAATAAGAAACAAGGTCATCAACTGCATTTGTTTTTACCTTTTATATTCAAAAGTCTATATGCTTTTTGACCCCAAAATTCCACCTCAGGGAACCTACTCTTTATAGAGAAGACACTGGCATAGAAGGGCATAGGTCAAGATTTTTGAGTATGTCATTGTTCATAGGGATGTAGAAGAAGAATCATGTTTAATGTTCATTATTCATAGAGTATAATTTAATACATTTTAGATTATCCATGGTATTGAATATTTTTCTATTGCTTAAAATGAATTAAATATGTGTGTATATATATAGTATATGTATGCATATATATATTTATCTGGAATATGGTCATATAATGTTAAGTGGGTGAGGAAGGGTTAAAAAGTACTGTGTATGCTGTCATAATGTTTAATAAACAAAAATACATTTTTATTCATATGTTTGTATAAATATGAGTAGAAATGTTAAGAATAAACAACTAACAATTTAAAAGTGGTTACTTAAGGGAGGATAATTTGTGGGAGATTTTTAGATTTATTTTTACATATTTTGCATTGCTTCTGTTGTGATAAGAAGCATATTGCTTTTGAATAAATACTAGGTAAAATTCATTTCCTACAGAGGTAAAATATTTTTATATAAAAATGTTATATGTCTAACTGATGATTATGTTTTGGAAGTATTATTTAATCTCATTATTCCCATATTTTATTTTGTTTAGTCATCAACAGGTACAGTTGAGTTTAAATCCTACTCTATAACTCACGTCTATCAAATACTTTCTGAATGTCTTCCAGATTTAGGCCACATTTTAAAAGATTTTTAATTTTAAAATGTCAAATCTTATTTATGCAATATTTTCATTAATAATACATTTTATCATAATGTGCTCACCATTTCTGCTTACCTTATTTTTTCTTTTGACTTACCTTTTAATCTAATTCTTGCCATTATGTCCTGATAGTAATGGTGAATTTACACTCTGTTCAATCATTATAAATTATGCTGCTAAGTCAATTTGTTGCCATCCAGATCATTTTTGCTATGCTTCCTGTGTGTATTTTTTGTTATATCTCTACACAGGTTTATGAGTTTATTTTGGTTATTATTGTGAAAAAATTATCTGATTTCTAATTTTTGTTGCAATTTACAATTATTTTCTCAAAATAGTTTTAAAAATATTATGTTCTTATAAAATAACAATTATATGATTATGTAAAAAATATTTTTAATATAACAGTATATATACTGCTACGGTCTGAATGTTAGTGTCCCTCAAAAAATCCATATTTTGAAACCTAATACCCCACATGATAGTATTAAGTAGTGGAACCTTTGGAAAGTGATTAAAGCATGGGGGCTACATTCTCATATATGGGATTAACATCCTTACAATAGAGGCTCAAGGAATTCTTTTGCTTCTTCTGCCATGTAAAGACACAGTCACAAGGGACATCTATTCAGCAGTAGGTGAGCCCTTACTGAATGCTGAATCTGCTGGCATCTTGATCTTGGACTTAACAACCTTCAGAACTGTGAGCAATAAATTTTTGCTGTTTATACAGTACCCAACCTGCAGAATTTTGTTAGAACAGTCCAAACATACTGAGACACAAACATAAACTAAAATCACCTTTAGCACCACCATAATTATCAATTTCCTGCCAGATTTCCTCAGATGCCTTTTACTGTTTTACTGAGGCCTGACCCTAGGTTTGTTGCACTTTTGCTTATAGCAGTCTGTACCTATGACTGTTCATACCTTCACTTGCCTGTGAAGAGAGCAAGAAGAGCCTGATGTTTATGATCACTCAGGGTGATTCTTAGTTAATGATGGTCTGGTGCAATGAAAGAGTATGAAAGTCAGCTCTTTTGCGCTGGGGCAGAATAACACGGAGGTGTAGTCTACACTGCAGAGAACCCTGGTAGAATCAAGTTGCAGCTGTCCTCCAGAGTAAGGGGAGTTTGTCTGAAACTGCATTCTTGTTTGGGTTGCCCCTCCCTTTTCTGCTTGTCTCACTCCCTTACCGGTTTTTCCTGGGAGAGCTTTCTTCATAAATCACTTGCACATGGATTCTTACATCTGAGTTTGTTTCAGGGAAACCCAATCTAAGGAAGTTACACTCAGAATACATGGCTATTAAATTCCTAACCCATCTAATCAAACCTTCACTCTTTAAGCCTCTGCTTCCCCACCTCCTCAGGTGACAACTAGGAAATTAGTGTCAAGTTAGGGTTCTAATATTTTATATACATCTTATGACAATATTTCCTTATTCTCTACCAATGATTTTGTTGGTTAAAATTTAAAAATCTATTTGAAAATTGATACAATAAAGAATATGTTTAGAGAATATGTTTAGAAAGAGCCAAGATCTATCAGCTTTTTCAACTCAAGTTACATTTGTTACCACTTATTTCACATTCTTAGAAATCTTCTCTGGTAGAATTAATTTCTCTCCTAGCTATTTTTTGAAAACCAATTTGTTTGCTCTCTGCCCTGTCCTAGGTCCTTTAGATATCTTACCTTATGCCCTACCTGGAACAATGATAGCCCAAGGCATTAAATCCTGGTCCTTATCCAGTACTGACCCATTGTTTCTTGGTGTAGCCTTCCCTAAATTCTTGGCTGTCTTGGCTTTTACTCTCAGGCTTCTTTGGTTTGACAGCACATTTGGACACATTTCTGCAAATTGACCCTTGGCATCTCTTCTTGGAACACAATTTGGTTTTTGGACTCTGGCGCCATGCACCACAGATGCAAGCAAGAATCACTTCTACCTTCTAAGTCAGCCCTTCAAACGAGCCAGCTAAACCAAGCCTGTCCAGCTTTCCTTCAGAAAGAAGGATTGGAGAGTTGCTGCTTACTGCCTTTTCCAAATGTCATTACTTAACCAGTGTTCTGAAGACAGAGCTTCATGAACATTGGACTCTTGCCTATGCCTACAATTCTTAAATATATTATCCTTATTTTCAGTCTTACTTTTGGATATTTGTTTCCTGACTTCATCTTGAAAATACCTATCATCTATTTGCATTTGATCTCATCTTACTTCTGATCTTGATTTTAAGAAACCTTCACCAATGAAATCAGAATATAGAACCTCCAAGTATTATTTTGAACTCTAAAATGTACTTTTAAATTTTTTGTGAAATAGAATTTGTATAAATTTTGTGAAGATTACTAAGAGAATGACAAATGGCTCCTATCATAATGTAGTTTACAGTCAATATAAAAATATTATATTTGTCCTATAAATCAGAAAATCATCTTCTTTCTCTGAACCTCAGAGTTATATATCTAGTAGATAGTTTTAAGCAGCACTATTATCAGAAAATATTTATTTTTTTCCCAGTGATTTTTTTTTAAAAGAGAGTTGAAGAGATTCTTTGGAGATAAAAAAAAACTACTTTATTCAAAGTGTTACAGATATAACTTGTGACTCAGTAGAAGGCTCTGGAATCCAGGATACAGGAAGAACCTTGAATCCTTACAGAAGTCTGAAGAATGGTCAACAGAGACTGAAGAGTGGAATGATAGTTCTTGAATATGGTGTGGTGTCAAGTCCTGAAACCAGTCCTGATATATTTACCATAGGAGTATGTGAAGATCTTGGGGACATGAAGTACTTAGTGTGCGAACTGGAAGTGGTGTCCTACTATATTCTGAAACATTCATGGATTGTGGCGGGCAGAGCCAATTATCCAGCAAAACTTCACAAACTGTTACTGGAAAATGACTTTCCAGGTAAGTATTACATTTCCCAGCTCCCCTAGTACTTAAGTATTACCATGTGACTGAGCCCTATCCAGTGGAATATAAGTGATATTGCTGTTCCAGACATGGTTATGAAACTGTTCCTCCATACTCTTTTATCTTTCCTGTTGCCTATACTAAAAACCTCACCCAGAGACCTTTTGCTGAAGATCAGTCTGGGTCTCTGTATGACTATATGGGAAATGGCAGCCCCACAAACCTGTTCTCTTACCTTGTACTGGCATGTGATCAAGAAATATACTTCTATTGTTTTGAACTATATATGATTTTGAGTCTACTTGTATTGTGTGTTTACTCTAGGTAGATCAGATGCTCAAGCCCTCCAGCTATGGAATCCTGCCCAATTCCAATTGAGCTTATTATAGTGGACTAGAACATTACAAATACTGCTGACATACTGTGATACTGTTAGGACTGAGAACATTAATGTTGCAAATAAAAAGATAGGAATATGCACCTTAATGAAATCATAGCCAGTGCAAGGTAACCAGATAATAATGATGGTGAAGATAGAACTGGGGATAGCAGAGGACAGTAGGGAATTACAGTTTAGATTGATATTGGAGTGCATTAAAGACCCTTTTTGTTGCTTAAGGGGTGGAAAGTATCAAGGAATTTGAGTTCCTGAATAAGAACATGGGAAGTTGGAAATAGCAATATTCAAATACTAACAATAATGTGATTAAGATGGGTCACAGATTGGTGAGGCATGTGTGCATTGTTTTATGCTATCCTATAATGGGACACAATGCAGGCATTCAACAAATGATTGAATTAATAGATGAATGAGAATCATGCTGATGACAACTGAAAGCATTTATTAAGAGTACTCTAGTTAAGTACATCAGCACTTTGCAGTAGAATCTATGCTCTTAGCCAAATCCAGGCATTCAGATCATTCAATTATTTACAGATGTAGTAAAGTGACAGAACTTGAAGTACTCATTCAATCACTCAGGCATTTAGAAATATTCATTTAGCATCTGTTAAGTCTATGGCATAGCGCTAGACAATGGCGAGGAAATGGTGGATGAGGACACACAAGATCTCTGTTTCTTTCTGGGCAAATTTACCAGTAGAGAAAATAGACAGCATGGAAATTAATAAGTGAGATGATAAATGTTGAAGTTGCTATTTAAGGGAAATAAAAATTCTTCTTTAATAGAGACTATTAGGAAATGTGAAAATGAGTAGGAGCCAGACATATGAAAAGTATTCTAGATGATGAGTACAGCACACATAAAAACATTAGTGGGAAAAAGTTTAGAGAGTTCAAGGCAGTTGAAAAAGACTGGCTGAAATATGTAAACAGTGGAACTGCTTGATATAAGATGGCATATGCTTATAGAGGCTAGATATATCAAGACCGTATAGGTCATGGTGAGGACATTGAGTTTTTATTCTAAATGCAATAGAAGACAAGAAAGATCTTCAGCATAATCTTTGTCAGTGAAATGACCTGGGAAAAAGTGAGGTAACTAGTTAAAAGAATATTGCCATAAACAAAGAAAGAAATGATGGGGACCTTGAAGGACTATAGTAGAAATGCAATAAATTATTTGAGAACTACTTTGGAGATAGACTCAACAGGGTTTACTGTGCTAATTAGAATTTCTTTTTTTATTTTCTTTCTCTTTTTAAAAGTAAAGATATAGGGTTTCACTATGTTTCCCAGATTGGAGTGCAGTGGCTAATCACAGGTACAATCATTGTACACTACAGCCTACAACTTCTGGGCCCAAGTGATACTTCTTCGTCAGTCTCCCAAGTTCGCTGAATTTCTTGCATTGTAACTAGGTATAACAGGATGATGGATATGAATCAGGTTTATGACAAAAAAATCAAGAGGCTAAAATACGTACTTTCTGAAAGCTATTAAGTAGGCAACAGAACACAATGATGCTATCATCACCCTTTGTACTGGCCTTACCAGAGAAGACTTATCTTTATGACAGCTTGTATCATGTATTAGTTTCATTCAAGTATGCTTAGGACTTAACTCAAGAGAAAAGACAGATGTTTTAGCAATTAATTTCTATCCTTTTGTCCTGATTACCAGTTGTGACAGTTATATTTCTGTGTAAAAACTATCTCTACACTGTGTGGCTTGAAACCACAGTGATCATACTGTATTGACTTAATTCTGTGGGTGAGGAATTTAGGTAGAAGTCACAACTGATCCTTATGGAATCAAATGTGGTCACAAAGATAGGCTGGTCTATAGAGTCTAAGATTACTTCATTCACTTGTTTGTCACCTTGGCATGAATGACTGGAATGGCTGAGCTCAGCTGGGACTGTCTACATTAATGCCTTCATCTTGGGACTGTCTACATTAATGCCTTGATATGGCCTCTTTGGCATGGCAGTTCTCAGAATACTGTAGTCAAGTTTCTTATGTGGAGGTTAGTCCCCTCCAGAGTGGTCATCCCAAGAAGGCATGGTAGAAGCTGCAAGATCCATTATCACCTAGTCTTGGAAGTCACATAACATCACTTCTGCTACACTCTATTAGCTGAATCAGTCACCAGACTTTTCAGATTCAAAAAACAGGGGGCAAATTCTGCCTCTGGATGAGATGAGATCCAAAGAAATTGTCGCTATTTTTTTTTTTAAAGCCGAATGTTTGTAAGCATACTTCATGTTTTAGCCCATTTTGTGCTGCTGTGACAATAACTCAGACTGAATAATTTATAAATAACAGAGATTTATTTATTTCGGTTCTGGAGACTGAGAAGTCCAAGGTTGAGGAGTCTACATCTGGTGGGGGTTTCCTTGATGAAACATTCAATGGCAGAAGGAATGGCAAGTAAGCATGGGTAAGACAGACAGAGTGAAAGATCAAATTCACAGCCTCCAGCAGTTTTGTAATTGATATAAATTCACTTATGTAAACACCTCCCATTAAGATCCACCTCCCAAAACTGTAGCATTGGGAATTAAGTTTCCAACACATGCTATTTGGAGGACACATTCAAACCATAACACTTCCAAATTTCATATCTTCTAGTATAACAGTTAGTTGTTTTTAGCTTCTGAGACCCTTTAGAAAAGTAATTCCATCACTTTGAGGTCTGAGGTATATATTACCTCAATACATGGAAGGATGAAAAGGTGAAAAATAAAATCAAATAAATTTTCAAGTGCCGAGTATCTTGGATAGAAAAAATTCTCTACTGTGGGTTTTTGTTGTGGTGGTGGTGGTGTTTTTTGTTTTGTTTTGTTTTGTTTTTTTAACTCTTTGACTTGACTGGTGAAAACACATAGGTGACTGGGAAATTTAATTTGTTAATAAGAGAATGCAGTTCTATTTCATGAAAAGCAAGTATTTCCATTCTTCATTTGTGTGGTAGTTAACCTAATGTGATACTTAATTTAATGTGTCAACTTGGTAAGACCATGGCATTAAAATATTTGGTTAACTAACAGTCTAAATGTTGCTGTGACAGAATATTTTTAAAGATGGGATCAACATTTCAATCTGTAGACTTTGAACAAAGTATATTACCCTCCATAATGTAGGTGGACCTAACCAATCAGTTGAAGACCTGAAGAGACAAAAGAAGGAGGTCTCTCAAGGAAGAGGAAATTTTGCCCCTAGACTATTTTTGGACTAAAGCTTCATTATCAACTTTTTCCTGGGTTTCCAGCTTGCTGGTCTACTTGGAGATTTTTGGGCTTGCCAGCCACCACGAGACAATTAATTAAAATATCCATCCTCCACTTTATCTATAAATACACATACACACACCCCCATCTCTCTTTCTCTCTAAAACACACACACACACACACACACACAATCTTTACCTCTCTCTCTCTCTAAACACACACACATGCACACACTCACACACACTATTAGTTCTGTTTCCTTGGAAAACCCTGACTAATACACATAAATACAAAGGCTATGTTCTTAAATGGCTGTCTGTATCCCTAACCTCAAGCTAACTATCTGATGAATAAATGTGTGACCAAAGACAGTGTAGGAAAACCTCTCACTAGCATTTGATATAATAGCACAGTGAATTGACCTATTGTAAATATGTAAATCACTAGTCTATTCTTTTTATCTTGCTTTAATATCTGAGCATCTTTGAATGAAGCTTAAACCTCATACAGGTTGTCATAAAGATAAGTCTTCTCTGGAAAGGCCAGCAGAGGAGTGATGATTGCATCATTGTGTTCTACAGGAACTAACATCTAAACAGAAAAAACATAATTACTCTCCATGTGTAAAATCTATTTTTTTAGATTAGAGTTTCTCAACTTTTGCATTAATACCATCTAAGGAACTTGTTAAAAGATACCATCGTGCCAATGCTCTGAGCTCCATTCCAGACCATTTGACTTACATGTTGGGGAGAAAGTCTTGGGCATGTATAGTTGTGTTGTATTTCCATTTATGTCATGACTAATGTGTGACCTGTCTTGAGCTCCACTGACCTAGAATCAAAGTTGCAACATGGCAGCTGTTGGGCTGAAGCAATCTATCTTGCTGGGCTAGCTTTGTGCTTTTGTTTGTTTGTTTTTGAATAATTTGAATTTGAAGGCTTTGGGGTAGTTATCTACTTTGCAGTTCACCATAGGTTTTGCTCCTTTATGTGAACTTTCACCTGGCTCTTTATAAACTGAC
This sequence comes from Carlito syrichta, assembly GCF_000164805.1. Classification (NCBI taxonomy): domain Eukaryota; kingdom Metazoa; phylum Chordata; class Mammalia; order Primates; family Tarsiidae; genus Carlito; species Carlito syrichta. Next base: position 468,848 of record NW_007252738.1, read on the forward strand.
ATTACTTTCCATGTCTCTGATAGTTTTTGAGTTTATGATCCCTGAATTCCAGACTATAAAATATTGTCATCAAATATATATTATGACTGTAGGTAGAGGGATGGAGAATAAAGATATGAAAGTTGAAAAATGCATTTGGCAGTTCATGAGAAATACGTTCAAATTCAGAAAGGATAGAACTTAAGAAGCATTCATTGTGATCATTCCAAAAAGCAATACTTCAATAAGAATTTGAATAATGAAAACAAATGTCTTCAACAGTTTGAAGAACAGATAGATGATACTATAATTGTTTAGGTGTCTTAAAATGTATATGCTAGTAGATCTTTCTTGTCAATATTTAAGTATCTTATTAGCTAACTTTTTAAATTTTTTATTTGTGCTTCTAAGTTACCAAAAGATCTGTAATTTCCCCCCAAAGTATGTCTATATTCACTGTTTTTGAAATTTGGAAGAAAGAGCACTTCTAGCGTTATAGTCACAATGTTTATCGACTTTTTTTTAAACTTGAATGCTCTAACAACAATGTCTAGAAAACTTTGGCAATTGTTTGATTTGAGCAATAATGTCATTGACATTTTATTGCTGAAGTTACTTTTTTTTTTAATAATAGCAAGCTCTAGACTTTAGTATTACTTTTGTTGAAATAATAGGACTATAAAAGAGACAAAACCCATTTCTAGTTTCAGTACAGCAGCTTTTTTTTTTTTTTTGAATCAGTGTCTCACTCTGTCGCCCAGCCTGGAGTGCAGTGGCATGTTCACATCCACCCCAGGGTGGACCTGCTTCAGTATAGCAACTTTAAAAGAATTGCCAGAAAAAGAACTGAAGAATTGAATGCTTTATGAGTAGTCCAGATTGCGTTGGACAATCATCACAGAGGTTTTCTAGTCTTAAATTGGTCCAAGCAATAAAAATTTGTTATAGATGGCTAGTAATTAACCTATTTTTTAGTGCTTCCTCACATTTCATGAGCTATCTTTTGCTACTTTACTATTGTTTTCATGGAAGAGTGCTTTCTATGAGGTAGTATAGCATTATATCACTCACAAGTAAATATCTCAGTTGAAGTCAACGAAAATACAAGAGATTGAAAGACAGTTTATTGTAACTTTTCAGCGTATTTAAATCAGTACCATAAAGATCTTGGTTTTCTAATGATGAAGGAGATGTTGAATGTTCTATAACAAGATTGTGCCAGCTATTAGTTTATTCTCATCATTCTATAAATTAAGCCTAATGGAATTATATTGCAAAAAAGAATGTGTCAATTCTATTGTATAATAAAAATACGTTTTCCTTAGGCATATGCTGTTATAGATTCTTCTTAATGTTCAGGGGACTCAGAGGAACATTGATATAATGGCCGAATGAAAAAGATGTACAACCTTGGGTGGTTACAAATCTCACAGCTTCTTCATTTGATCATTTATTTCTGCTTTGGCAGTACAATCTATCCAAAGTTTTTCAACTCTCAAAAGAGCTGAATTAATGATAACTTTAACTCAATATTATTCACAGAAGTCTTAGGCATAAAGAATATTCCTGAGTCATGTCAGTACTTGTCATTAATAACATTTACTCTTAGCATTGCCTTATATCTATAAAGCAACAAATTTTATTTATATAAGAGTGGTGGCTATAGTTAATGATTTCGTCATTATTTTGATGATATTGGAAAAAGTTCTCAAATTTTAGAAACTTGTTTTGATGCCAAGTTCAAAATTATCTATTATATAGTGGTTAAATCCTGTTACATCTATTGCGTATGCCCCAATTTAATCAACGGAGAAGGGCCAAGTAGAATTCTCTTTGTTTGGAAAAACATTAATCATCCTGGAATTCAATGAGCTCAGTGCAGCCAAGCTCAATTAATGGCAGTCAGAACTTTGGTTTGAGTTGCTAGTGGTATCAAATAAATATTGTAACTACAATTTTTTATATCAGACCCCTTTCCTAGATCTAATGTTGGCAAAAATCCTATCTGTTGTATTTCATTACAAATGAAAAGTACATGGGAATACTTGGAGGGTTCATTTTATGCTGTTGTCCAATAATCCATAAAGAATGAGTCTTTAAAATTCTAAAGCACTTTACTTTGACCCTTCCTTAAATTAAAAGTTATTTGGTTTTGTGACTAGTGTTTTCTTTTCCATGCTTAAATATCTCACAAACCCTATCATCAAGTTCTTGAGCTTGACTATTCTCTTGCCCATGACAGCTATAATAATCCCTTCAAAACAAAGGAAATAAATTATTCATAAACTGGAAAACAGGCCCCTGAATAATTGCATTATTGACTTATATTTGAATAGATATTAAGAATCAACAAGCTACATTGCATTGACATCATTATGGTATATCGATATTAATGTACATTATATGACTCAGAGATCAAATCATAATTATTTAAACTTATGAGTATAACCTTTCCACAAGAGGATATTCCCCCCCCACTAAGATTTTTCTGAAAAGTTTGGCTCCAAAACTACTAGAAAATCTATCTGTTTAATCATGATGCATATTGATTAGCAAATTCTCTGAATTTTATTAATATTAAAATAGATAATTGAAGCATCATGATATGATATCTTCTGTCTAACATTATTTAAAATGTACACAATATGTTTGGGATTAAGAAAAAGTTTCCAAAGTGCAGTTATATATTCTATTTTCCTTAAGCTGCAAGTTATTTGAAAAGTTTATGAATAAAAACTGATCATTAAAATTCAAATGAATACATTTTGTCATCACATTGCAAATTATTACTAACAATTAACTCAAATAACTTCATTTACATAATGTGACTGTACTTTTGGTTGGCCTTTCAAAAAACAGAATTCAAAGGAAAGAAAAAAGCATTTGAAGAGCAAAGAACTATTAATGTCACTCATGTAAAGGGTATTTTAAAGAGTACCCTAGGCAATTTTCCAACATTACCATTCCACCATTCTTTACCAGTGACCAAGACTTTACAAGAAGGAGGTGTTCCCAATTATAAAATAAAGTGCCAGTATATAAAGAAACAAGACTAATCGATGCCTCTTTCTCATTTTTGGATATTGGTGTTATTCTTTTTTAATCTATGTAAGTATATTTCAAGAATTCTTTTCAACTGTAATAAAACAATAATATTATTTGTTTGGGGAATTATTTCTCAATTTGAGTGAAGCAGGAACAATCTCACAGGTGACCATCTGAATGTCTTATGAAGTTTATTTAAAAATATAATACCTGGTTTCCACCCATAAAAATTTCCATTCACTTTTCTGGGAGTAAGGTGGGGACATCTGTATTTTTAAAACACTGCAGAGCCAACATTGAGAGCCACTGAGTTAGCATATTCAGGATATAAATAATTGAAAAGAGGTAGGAGATGCATTTGGTCACACATTTTTATAAAAGGGAAAAATTTATTAGCACTAAAAATACAAAAACATTAATTCTACATATATTTATGTCATATATATTTACATATTTGTAGCAAAATAAAATACTTTGTGAAACAGATTAAAAGCTGAGTGAATTAAGTGAAGTTAGCAAATTGAGGGTGGGTCACCATCCCTAAATTCCAGTAGGTAGCAAGGAAGGAAAGGAACAATAGTTTCTAGCAGATTTGGAACATCAACTCATCAGAAAGTTGTGCTGCAAGAAAGCCCAATGGAAATGGTCTCCTATCTTCAATAATTATGCAAAATGATTCATGAAGGTGATTTTAGCAATAAAGGAGGAGATTTTAACAACTTCATATAATAACTACAAATGAATATTAATCAGAGTTTGTGTTAATTACAATTATTAATATAACTGTGGTCCAAGAAAACTGGAGAGATATTGTATATACAGAAGGAATTTTAACTAGCTCAGTATACTAGATATGTTAAAACCATAACATAAAAACGTTTAATCTGGGTCTGTTCCTCTGAGTTTATTCAAGCTATAGATGGTAGGGGAAGTTTTCTGATGAAACTATTAAATATTTCACATAGGATAAAACATGTTATTCTGTATTGAACAGATTTGGCCTGTAAAAACCAGTTTGTAGGATCATTCTCCATGTTCAGTGAAGTAGTGTGATTAAAAACAGATGAGACAATGACATCACAACAGGTTCTTAGAATAAAAGGGGAAAATTGGGGAACCCAATAGTACAGTTAAACAGAGTTAAACTATTGAGTTGATGTTCAGGATTACTGGGTTCTAAATAGGGAGGGGAAGAAAACAAACAATAAAACAAACTTGCAGGGGAGATATTGTTTTTCAATGAAACTCTTTAGGCTAGGTGCTTCTAGAACGGATGATACTTCTTTCAAAACTCCAAAGAAGAATTCATCCAGCCTGAGGCCAAGCTTCTAACTGGAGGAATAAGCATAAAAGAACTCCCGACTGAAATGCTCACTGGAAAAATGTCCAACAATAAATGATACTACTGCTTTTGTTGCAGGTGATAGATAAAATTGACTGTGTGCCAGTCACTATTCCAAGTACTTTACTCATATTATCTCATTTAGTCTTCAAAACAACACTTTGAGATAGGTACATTATTATCTCCATTTCACAGATAAAAAAACAAAGGCACCAGAGTTTCATTAATTTATTTATTCAATACGTATTCAGAGATTGTGAGAGAGCAGAAAAACATACTGATGAGACCTCAACTAAAAGAGATAGAAAAAATGGTGACACTTCTATTTGCTTCATTTTTCCTAAAATTTGATCAATTCAGTCAGTAATTGAATACCTAGTATGCTCCAGGATCCATGCTAAACTCTAGATACTTAAAAAGGTGGCCACTTCGTATATGATTCTTAATATTCTTGGAGTTTATGATATCATTAGAGAGACACATAATCTTACAAATATCATCTTTTTTCAGTCTTGCAAACTGCTAAATTGAGTACTGAAGGATCAATACTCCAGCCTAGAAGGATTGTCAAGAACCTAGTTCTCAGTGTCAGTGAATGAAATAATTTGTTTGATGTCTTGGTATCATAAATTAATATTTATTTGACATTTAATATATTTATTCTTTTAAGAATCCATTATAAAACAAAAGTGTCAGGTCATGTTTGCAGCCAGCAGCAACAACTCATACCTGATGACCCCCAAGTAGAGAAGGACAAAGTATAAAAAATACTTAAAAGCTGCTTTAGGTTTATCCCAAAACACACCCACATACACATAATGAAATAGATCATAACATCCCTGAGTCTAGCAAGATTTTTAAAAACCAAACTGTTTTTTAAAGAGAAACTCCTTCCTTTTGATTCAAGTTTTGTTTTGTTTTGTTTTTAACACACATATTGTAATTTCCTTACATCTATTAACATAGTCTTGGAAGAAAATGTATTTCTTCCTTTATTATAGGTGCATATTGATGACATCACCTACTTTTCTCTTTGAGTTTTTTCTTTTTCCATTTCTAAGATTACAGTTGACAGATGAAATACAGAGTGCTCATTTACATTTAAATTTTAGATAAACAATGATTTTCTTTTACCCGAAGAATTTCCTTTTTATTTGATAAACCTAATAAACTTAGTAAAGTGATTTTCATGAGGTATCCTTCTGCCTGTTCTGTCTACTACTACTTGTCATTTCATTTTCTTTTTTGTTCATTCATTCAAGTGATAATTTATCAAGTACCAGTGGTGTGCTAAGTATTATGTTAAGTATGTAGGGGCATATCAGTGAACAAAACAGAGATTTTGTTCTCATAAACATATATTCTGATGAAAACAAAGACAAGGGAGAGAATGAATAATCGTCAAACATTTTGAGAAGTTAAGGGGTGAGAGTAATTTCTATAACACTCCTATATTTCTCACAGTGAGTTAAGTATCTGCTGACTATAAAAACCTACTTGGAATATATAATATAATATATTGCCCAGTTAAGATTTGTTCATTATTTTATCTATGATAAACTTGAATAGTCTAATGCTTTATTAATGAATCCATTGATCAATCTTTTATTCTTCATCAGATTAGAACCTAAAAATAGTTAGATAAATTATTCTATAAATAAACTGGGTTTTATGTGTGGGAATTCTCTTCCCTTCTTCACTCAGTTTTTAAAATTATTGTTAACAATAGACATCAGGGCATAGATCCACTGACCTTTAGTAGAAGAGTCATAAAGGAGATTTGATTTTAATTATTTTATTCATTGAACTGAAGTCCAGTATACATGTATTCCAGATGAAAATTTGGGACATGCAGAGCAAAATTAACAAATACAAGCACAATCTCAGATTTATATAGTCTGCATTCATAAGACTTTGTATTCCAAATGTCCTATGATCTGATATATACACAAATAAACCCATGTTTGTGAACAGCATACGAAAGTCACCAAAGAAGCCCCAGGCTTCTTTGCATACTCAGGACTAAGTGTATTGCTCTACTTGCTTTTTTCTCGTGTATTTCTCTTTGCCTCGCCTGCACATTTGTTTCTGGGTCTTCCTTGGGTGCACATTCCTACTGGTTGTGGAAAAATGCTTTCTTTTTATAAGCAGGAAGACTTCCTAGAAAATAGCCATAGAGTGAGCATTTTAGAAATTATGCTCTAGATCAGAATCTGCAGATAATTAGTTCTCTATCTATAGTTCAGTTACTTCATTTTGGGAGGCCTCCAGTTCTCATTTGTAAAATAAATAGGGTAGAGCAAAAATATAAGGTGAACCAGCTAGCCCTACCATTTAATTATTCAATCTCATATTTATCATCCCTAACAAGTACTCTTAAATACCTGCAGAGATATTTTGTTTTACTTACTCTGCATGAGAAAGTTTTTTCCCCCTTTTAATTTGTACCTAATCATGGTTCAATTTTTGTCTTCTTGAGTGTCCTAGATCAAGGATGCTCATTCTTTCATATTTGAAGACTGTTATCCTGTCTCTCATCCCATCTATTCTTCTCAAATCTCAGTTCTAGTCTAACTGCCTGAGACATTTTAACTTTCCTTCAACGATTTTGTCTTGCTCCATTAGTCACTTTTCTCTGGACTGGGCTGCTTATCAGTTGTATACCTAAAATAACTAATAATAGCTAAGGATAAGAATAACGATGACTATAGCTACATCTAGTACTTTTATGGTAGTAGCCACTGATTTTTTTTTTTTTTTTGAATTGGAGTCTCACTCGGTCGCCCAGACTGGAGTGCAGTGGCCGCTCCCGGCCACCGCAGCCTCGACCTGCTGGACTCCGGCGATCCTTCCGCCTCAGCCTTCCTAGTACCCGGAATTACAGGCATGCGCAACCACGCCCGGCTGATTTTTTTATTTATGTAGAGATGAGGTCTCGCTGCCCAGGCGGGTCTCGAACCCGCGGGCTCAAGCAATCCACTCACCTCAGCCTCCCAGAGGCGCGGGATTACAGGCTGAGCCACCGAGCCCGGCTTAGCCACTGTTTTAAGTGTTTTGTGTATATCATTTCCTGTAATTATTCCAGCAGCTTTATGCAATAGTACTGTTATCTTCCACAAGGAAAGTGTAAGGAAGACAGAGGTTAAGCAACTTGCTGAAGTACACAACAGAGCCGGCATTTTAATCTAGGGTAGTCTAACCTGAGCTGTAGAGTCTATTCTTAATGAATGGACTATACTGCATTTCTAAAATTCATACTTTTAATATAGATTGTGCACCACTCGGTTGACAGAGACTTACATCCTCCACATTCTAGGCACTACATTATGATGACTGCAACGAAAGTTTGAATTATGGTCTATGCATGTAGTCTCTAATTTTGATATTTAAAATTCAAATTTTAAATATCATGTACTGTGCTGAACGTAAGGATTATAAAGATAAAATAATAATAAGCCATTCCCTATGAAGTTAGAAAATAGACATATGAATAAGAAACCAAAATGCTGCCGGGCACAGTGGCTCACAACTATAATCCTAGCACTTCGGGAGGCCAAGGTGGGAGGACTGCTTGTGTACAGGAGTTTGAGACCAGCCTGGGCAACATAGTGAGACCTTGTCTCTGCAAAAAAAAATTTTTTTAAATACACTGTTTTATATAAGTACAATGACACATTTATTCTAAGATTAATGTGAATATAGAGCATATATTAATCCTATTAGTTAAGAGAATGAAAAATTGCTTCATCAAGGAAGTTACATTTGGATAGGTTCTTCAAGGGTGAATAGAATTCATTGGTCAAAGAAGAAAAATATTGGAAAATATTTTGTCTTTATTAATTATTTTTTTTAAAATGCCTCCAACCTAGTCAAGAATTAACATTGTGTTCATTAGACATTTCTTCATGGAAACCACTATTAAAACAAATGGGACAATGTTTGGTCATTTAGGGTTTTCTAGAACTTTTATATTCATCATAATTTCACAAAGATTCTATTCAGTGATCTCTAATTACTATGAAATGTAATCTACCTAAACATAAATGTTTGAACGCAATTTAGAGAAGTTGTGGGCTTTAATACAATATTTCTAACACTAATCAGGTTATTGTCCTTTAAGTCAATTTCCATTCTCCAATTTTCAAAGTGTAGACAGACCATGGTCAGAAACAAGCTGAAAATTGAGGAGTTTGGGGTTCTTTCTCTCATCTGTTGACAGGTTCATCTGTTTATAGGGGCCTGTTTCATTGTACTCTTCTCGCCATAAACATATCTTTAAAAGTAATTTTAGGTTCCTAAGAAATCTCAAAATATTCTAAGATGTATCAACTTATTAATATTGTTATTTCAGGCCTGAGTCACTCTTTTCTTCTTTCTTAGTTATTTTTCTTTCTTTAATTTTCTGTACATGTTATTATTTAATTTGATTGGTGGTTGTGGTTATATGTAAATGCTCTTCAGGATCACTTGAGATTATAATGTCAAAAATTTCATTTTTGAAAACTGCATCTTATATTATTGAACTATCATCTCTTCAGGTCTCAATCTAAGAAATCATACGAAAGTTTTCTATGGTCTGAAATTTGCCTTCTCAAAATTCATGTTGCACGTCGTCTGACTTTCTGTCATTTTTGTTTTTACCTAATTTCAGGTATTCTGTGGCCTTTTTACTCAAAGTTGATTCGTGCACCAGCAAGATCAACATCACTTAAGAGTTTGTTATAAATGTAGAATTTCAGGATGAGCATATTAAAAGGAGATCGACATGCTTTATAAAGCATATTGAATTAGAGAAGCACTATGTTAAGATGACAGAACAGAGTAACTTTTTTCAGAGGTTCTCTCATTTCTTCCTCTCTAACAAAGTCTTCCTTGACAGTCAAGTTGATGAACTTCTTAGAAACCAATTACATCAAGGCAAATAAGGAGTTTCTTAAGTCTTTACTTTAATTGAATGTTAGTAATAAGAGTAGACTACATTTATATAGGGACTACTACGTGCAAGGTACAACTCTTTGAATTTGTCATCTTGTTTAATCTTCCTGATATGACAGTAGTATAAGTGCTACAGTATTCATATTATACATCTATTATTCCCATTTTATAGATGAAGAACTTGAAGTCAATGTACAGATCATTTTTTTACCCAAGGTCATAGAGCCCTGCAGAGCCAGGTTTTATAGTCAGCCTATTTCATTCTGAAATCTGTTCTTTACATAATTATATCAAACTGACTTTTCTCATGAGGGAATGAGACAGTTAACAGTTTACAGGGAACCTGAGAATTTCTGACACTGATATTTTTATTCCCTTCCAGGTCTATGCTCTCTGATTCCTTTAAGTTGCTGCCACTGCCACCTGTTAATACTCCCACCCACACCTACCTCTCACACACTAAACATCCCCTCGGAGGATAATCCAGACACTCTTTTGCTCTTTGTATATTGCTTTAATCATGAATTACTTGTCACAAACTTTTCCATAACATACTAGCTCACCCTTAATCCTTCCGGCTCTGACAACTCATGATTTCTGCCTTGTCTTGATCTTTAGATCTGCCATTCAGTACTATTTTCCTTTCAGCTAAAATCTAGGTTCTTCTCTCAGCTATTAGGACTTTAACTCCTTCGGTGAATACTCTTCCTAATATGACCTATCCCGGGTCCAAGGTCTAACACCTATGATTGGTCCATCTCTAGACATAATTCTGGGGTCCAAGTTCACTCTAGCTCTAAGAGCAGGAACAAGGCCTTCTTTCAGAAATTCAGTTATGGAACTCTGTCATTCAGCTTGTTATCTTTCTTCTTTTATCTTCCCTGAGATATTTTCTTTCTCGATAGCAAAAGCAGAATTGAAGAAGTCCACAAAAGCTTATACTTTCATGTGTAGAATCGATCTACTTCTTTTCCCAAATCTTTACTTGAACAAAGTACAAATTTTCATTGTTATGATAATGTTTTTCAAATGACAAATTTTAGGGTTTTACTATCTTAATTACACTCCGAATGTTACTGATGCTTTAGACTTTCTGTATCCGATAATAGTCATAACCTCTTTTTAGTCATTTTTCACTATGAATTTTTAAAAATCTGTACCACTTGTATAACTTTTTCTGTTGTAATGACTGATGCCCTTCATTATATCCAATTTTATAGTTTCATCTGACAGTGTTTTCCTTTTCCAAGATTTAAATTTTATATACAAATCTGGCAGGTTTCCAGATGATTCTGTGCAATATACTCCAGGTGTTCATTAATCTGGCAGAATAATCCCTAGTGCAGCAACCAGATCCTGTTCTGCATTTCTGTTTATTTACCTATTATTTTTGTAATCTTCTATCTATAAAGTGCGCAACCCTAACATAGAAGCATAGATAAGATATGCTACCAACATGGTTGGTTTCCTGCCTAGGACTTCATATTCCTAAAGCTATTCTTAAATTTATTCTGCTTATATTACTTATCCTCATACAACATAAATGATGTTGAGCCAGAGGATTTATTTATGTATTTATTTATCTTTAAACTACATTTATTAACTGACTACATTGTGCCAGGTACAGTATTAGACCAGTTGATTGATAAGATCCAGCCAACTCTCCATCAAGATCAAGCTCTTCATTTCAGGAAGAGAGAACAACTACTAATTGCCTATGTAAGTTTTACAAATGGCTATCTCCATTCTGTTTCTTTGAGGATCGATTCATTAAGTTCTTCACATTTCCTGACTCTAGAAGATCCGTTTGTCTTTTCAAAGAGATAGGCATATTGCTTTCTTTCTAGAAACTATATATCTTATTCCAATTAATTCCTCCATAATTCCTTCTCCTTCCCATTTTCCTTTGTGCAATATTCTTCCATCCATTGTACTTGATCTGGTTTGACTTCTTTCTGTATTCTCAAAACCTCTTGCATTGCCACTTCTTGCTTAGTCTTCTTTTTGTTTTATTCAAGAAATCACTTTGTCCTTCAATATAGCAAAGGATAAAAATCCATTAATTCTGTTTTTTTAACTCCTCTGAAGGGTTTATCATCTTTCAACTCTCAACATAATTTGTGATTACTTCTGGGGAAAAAAAAGAAAAGAGTAACAGAGTCTTTATACGCATAAGCCCCCTCCCCATTAGGAAAGCTACATGAGCAGACTAATAGGGTCTGTAGCTCTTTTAGGTGGTCCTAGTGTCTTTTCATCTCTCACATACAAATCCCTGCACGAATTTGTTCAGTCCTACTACAAGTATGATAGGTTTTAGATTATCAAATACTAGAATCAGGTATCAGATGCAGTTGGCAAATAGAGAAACTACTCAACATTTTAAAAATTTGCTAATTATTTCTTCTTGTTCTATTCTTTCTATTTTTTGGTACTTGTATAAACTCCTAGCTGATGCTTAAAATTCCTTTCAAACCAGGCTCGGTGGCTCAGCCTGTAATCCTGCACCTTGGGAGGCTGAGGTGAGTGGATTGCCTGAGCCCGCGGGTTCGAGACCTACCTGGGCAACTTGGCAAGACTTCATCTCTACAATAATAGAAAAAAAGAAAAAAAAACTGGGCGTGGTAGCGCACACCTGTAATTCCAGCTACTTGGAAGGCTGAGGTGAAAGGATCGCCAGAGCCCAGCAGGTGGAGGCTGCTGTGGCCGGGAGTGGCCACTGCACTCCAGTCTGGGCGACAGAGTGAGACTCCAACTCAAAAAAAAAAAAAAAAATTCCTTTCAATTCTCAAGTGTTATTTTCTAGTGTATGATGTCTGCTTGTGAATCACTTAAACAACCGTGTGGTTGAAATTACATATTCTCATTTAAGAACTGGTACTTTAAAAGGGAATTTCACATAGTACAGTAGGTTCCATAGGGCATATTAAAATCATTAAATGCTTAATTACTGAGATACTAGTTTACTGTAATACTTTGTTTCAAAAGTAGAAGCCCCCAAAAATCTGAAATAAGATTATTCATGTGTTAAACTAAAAAATTTTATATGTACTTTCAAGTAAGGAGTTGAGTCTTTTTTTTTTAATATGGCCTTTGTAACATAAAAACAATGCTTTCTTTTAACGTATATGCTATACTCACAAGTTATTGACAGAGGATAGCTTCGGTGTCCATGTCAAATCAGGTATACCTTGTGCCCTTCATAAAAGGTATGCTTGATTCATAATCCAGATTTGCAGCCACATGCAATTCATGAAGTTTTATGTCCATAATTCTCAAGATAGCTCTTTTTTTTACATGAAAAGAAATATAAATTCCCAGATACCTACATTTAAATCAAATTAAGAATGTAACACAAACTGAAGTCAGCACAAGCAATTTTTTTTTCATTGATTGCAGTTTCAAAGAAAACTGAATGAATTTAGAGTTTTCTGGATCTTTTGTGTCTTAATTTAAAATCTTTTATTTATTTTAAATGAAATAGATTTCTTATGACATAAAAGAAGTAGTTGGGGATGGAAACTTCTGAAGTGTAAGCACTATGTGTCTTATAAAATAGGAAGTGTTTTAAATTGGCCTAAAGGAGACCTCCATATGTGATTGGCATAATCAGAGATGTTTAATCAGAAAGGTCAGTCTAAAATGAAGGCAAATGTTAACGGTTCAAAATGTGTTTTCTGCTTTAAAATTAACTACTAAATTTTACCCTTAGTTACTAGTATGCAATAACTTATGTTCAGGATTAAAGTGTCCCTCCCACTTCCTGGTCAAATATCTCCCCACCTGTTCTAGTAGTTTCAGTTATACTTGATCAGAGCATTCTACAGTAAATCATGCACCTTCCCACATGGGAAATTGAATTCTGTGTAGGTTAATTGGCTTGTCCATGGTTATGTAAAAAGTGTATCAAAGAAGACTATGTGTGTGTCTGGATTTCAGCGAAACCCACAAAGTTACGAATAATAGTCATTAGGAAGCTCCATGTTTTAGGGAGTTTCAAGGAGAGACCAAACACCACTTCTAAGGTTTAAGAAGAGGTGGCCAATCTGATTTGACTCTCATCGGCATGATGATTCTCAAGCTATATACACAGAAGATTAGAGCTTAATGAAGGATGCATTTTATATTTCATGAGTTTTTAGCCTAGCAGGAATTATGGTAGCATTTCACTTTCTTTTTTCCATAATGAAGTGGCTGCTCCTCTGCTCAGACAAGAGAGGATCAAGAGATTTCTTCATAGAAACTGAATTTCCTCAGAAAGGAGACATTGACATGTCCTGGTTGGACATTTGCTGAGCATCAGAAACTTCTAGGCTCACCGCCTGGTGCACCATAATAGATCATAACAAAAAAGCTTTTCGGAGAAATTAACATCTTGAGTTTAAGAGCAGATAGAACATGCATCCAAGTTCCTGCTTATTCTGGATAATTTTAACCGTGAATTAGGTTAAAGCAGCCCCCAATAATAAGGCAAGAAGAGGTGGTAACAGAAGAGCAGTATCCTTTTCCATTATTGAACATGAAAATGATGTATGACTTCAAGACCATAGACACTGTGAATAAATATCACAAGTAAGTAGATATAGTGAAAGATCATCATGTTGATGTCATCTTGAAAATATTCTACCCAAGATCATGGTCTGCTGGTGTGAAGGTCTCTCAGTCAACCATCATAGGCTATGGAATATGTTTCCAGAGATAATAAGTAGCTGAAGATGGATGAGGTCAGGTCATGATGAAAAAATTGTTTTATTTGTTGAAAATATTTTTCTTTGTGGGAAAATCATACTTCCTTCATATTGACTTTAGGCTTTTCTACATGACTTGCTTTAGCAATGGAATATAAGTAAAAATATCATAAAACACTCTCAATTAAACTTTCTTAAAGTTGTAACCATCTTGTGGTTTCTTCTGTAATGACCATGACCATAGCAAGTCCCAGATAAGGACTGGCTTTTCTTTACAACTCTTAGACTTAAGAAACAGGAAACATATGATGCTGACCAGCAGAAGTCATGTAATATAAACTAGATATAAACCTTTGTTATTGTAAGTCACTCAGACATGGGCTTTTTTTTTTTTTTTTTTTTTGCCAATGGAAAATCTAGCTCAATACAACAGATACAGCCACAAAGCAAAAGCATTGGCGGATAATAGTAAGAACGTTTCCTATACACATCTCTAAAGAATCCACAAGTGTATCCCACAAAAAAGTTTACATTTGGGTGGCCGCCCATAAAAGTCACTCATAGCCAAGAAGGTGTATATATATGTATATATGTATATGTGTATGTATATATATATATATATATATGTGATAATCTTATATATATAAGATAGTTGACCTTCAAATTTTTTTGGTCTCCTCAACATACAAGTGAAAAAAGATCGAGAGACAGAGGAATGAGTCAGAAATAAAGAGTAAAAGATATAGAAAGAGTAAAAGAGACAAAGATCATACCTCACTCCTCTCTTCAGCAGGGTGGTCCAGGCCTGAGAGAATTAACTTTTGAATTGGAGCAAAGTGGTCTCTCCAAAATATCATTAACCAGTGATTAATGGAAATCTGAGAAGAAGTTGGAAAAAAATGTAAAGGTTTTGTCAATTGTACTCCACAGGGTATAGATTGTTCAATAAACTCATTACAGTTATATGGCTTATTGGTGGCAGGGTTGGATTCTAACTCTAATTACAATACTATTTTGCACATTTGTTTCTTAAATAATATTGTCTATGAAAATGTTATTAATCAATTAACAAAAGGCAAACTCAACATTCAGTGGTGAATTATTTGGTAGGCACCAGTGTAAATCACTATAGTGGGCAAAACTGTAGCACAACTTTCATAGAACTGAAACCCCAAGTATAATATTTACTTCACAGTATTACTCAAGGGAGCCAAAGTATACAGCCACTGACAGAGAGATCACTATAGTAATTGCCAAAGCTTTTATTTAATAGTGTGTTTTTAATTTATTTCTTGCCTGAATCTAAAAAAGATCTTATATGTTTTCCTCAGTATTAACCTTTTCAACCAACAACATATTCACTGACCATGGACTATGTGTGAGGTACTCTTCCATTGTCGATCTCCAACAAAATATTGAAAGTAAATAATTTCATGTATTTGAGATATAAAAGAACTAAAGAAATAGAAAATGACAACAATATTTCGATTTCACAGTAATGCCAGATATTTAAATTCTAATACATAACATTTTAGTGATACTTTCATGTATTTGTATCCTACAATGACTGACAAAAGGAGCCCAATGAAATGGTTTTGCAGCCTCTGCCTTTCTTCATGGATGCTAACTGAGATTCAAACATTATACACTCTAAACACTATTTTAAAGAGACATGAGCCAACCAAATCATACTTTCCAACCCATGTTCACTGTTTATGATGGCTACGATTTTAAGTTAGTGAAATGTAAAATCTTGGACTTATATTTTTGTGTAACATAATTAATTTATAATACAATGATGTTATTGTGTAATCCAAAGATAGTTTATATTTATTCTTAACTTTTGTGAAAATTGAATTTCTTTTCAGTAGAGGAAATATAGTAAAGATAAAAGAATACTTCATAAGATGTTAGTAGATCTGGGTTCTAGTCTTTCTTCATTTACCAGATAGTTGCATGAACTCAGACAAGCCTATCTTGACCTTAGTAATTTAATCTAAAAAATGATTGTAGCTAGATAATCTGTGCTCTACTTTCTGACTTTAAGTTTTATGATCCCAACTGAACACTAAGTGGAATATTAAAATTTAATACAATCAGTTGAGATATGCTGTGAAAAAAAATTCAGAAAGTGGAGTTTACAATTCCCTATTATCATATTTAATTTTTTACTAAGTAAAAAAAATTACTATGGCCAAAATTGTGTCTATTAACTGCACACATATTTGCTAAAACGAATATTAAAAACACTATTTTATTGGATGTTTGTCTCTCTTTCCCTTCCATTTGACAATATTGTCTTCTACAACAGTGCATTTCCAGCCAAGAACATTGTGCAGTCATTGAATTTCATTTTAAACTTTTAGTATTGCCCACTGCTGTGAGGTACAGTCTGGTATTAACTTCTAAACCAAAGGTCTGAGCTGGAAAGACATATGATAGTTTAAAACCACTTTACTTTAGTCCCCTGCCTAATGATTTCCTTCATTAAATGTTCAAAAATGTGCAAATCCTGGCCAATAGGACTTTAAAGGATGTTTATAGCATGTTCTTTCCCCAGCTTGTAAATAAATATCAACTTTGAAGAAAACATATCATCTGATTAAAATAAAATAATAACAAAAAATTTAGCCTTTTAATCATAAAGTAGACTTAATCAAGGATGCATAGACTCTCTAGGCATCCTGCTGAAAAAGAGAGAGTCTGTTAAGGAGGAAAAAAAGATTTGAACACAGTCTGGCCTTAGTTATCTAGTAAAAATATTTAACTTCCACTAGTGCCAGATGAACAAGTCAAAATCTCCTCCCTTAAAGAATTCAATATATGAGGAATGAGTGGGTGGTCAGGGGGATCAATGAAGGTTTAAAGTGTCCTGGTAAGCATGACAAAAGAGTGAAGAAAAATCCAAGGGAATGGAGAGGATGGAAATCTAACTGCCTTGAAGTGATCTGTAATTACTTCATGAAGATGCCATTGATGCATCATAATGGACAGGTAGAAATTACCCAATAATGGTGAAGAAGCTAAAGAAGATAGAAGACCACCCAAACATACAGCCAAAAGTAAGAGAAATGAAGTATAGTAAATAAAAAAGCAGTGATAACAAAAGTGAAGGAATAAATATGGCCAATATTATATTGTCCTATATACTGTATTATAGTAAGACATTTGTGTTTGATACCATAGACAATGGGTGCCATTGGGCAATTTAAAGATCTAGAGTATAGAAACATATGATTGTTATGTTAGTTTTCCAAAGTTGTCATTACAAAGTATCACAAACTAGGTGATTAAACAACAGAAATTTATTGTCTCACAGTTCTGGAGGCTAGAAATCTGAGATCAAGGTGTTGGCAGATTTAATTTCCTCTGGAGGCTATTAGGAAGAATCTGTTCCATGCCTTTCCCCCAGTTTCTGGTGGTTTAGCTATAAATCTTCCGTGTCCTTTGTCAACATGTTACCCCCATCTCTGTCTTCACACTCACATGGTGTTCTCCCTGTGTGCATGTATGTGTCCAATTTCTTTTGGTAAAGACACACCAGACAAAATGGATTAGGGGCCCACCCTAGTTACTCTGATACACCCTCATCTTAATTAATGACATCTGTAATTACCCTATTTCCAAATAAGTTCCATTTTGAAGTACTGGGGATTAGGACTTCAACATATGGTTTTTGGAGATACACAATTTAATTAATAGTAACTGTATCGTATTAAACATTTTTGAAAGATTATACTGGTAGCATTATTGCAGTGGCATGCTAGAAACAAACCTGGTATCAGGGATACCTGTGAGGAATAACTTGGCATAAGAAAGAAAATCATTTTGGCTTGAACTACAGAAATATCCACAGAGAGAAGAACCAATTTCAAGAGGTGGCATTGATAGGATACGTAGAGTAATCTTACGTAGAATGTGATGGCAAAAAGGGAAGCTGAAATGACCGAGTTTGATGGAAAACTGAACTAATTGTGGAATTATTAATAGAACAAGGACTGCTGTAGAAGAAAGCGTGATCCCATGCTTAGCTTTAAAACGTCTGTGGAACATCCAGATGGACATGGTAAGTAGACCCTAAAACACGAGATAAAAACTCAGGTTACCAATTATACATTTGGAACTTAGCAAGATCAAGATGGAAAGTGTCACTTAAGCAAGTAAGAAAGGTAGTAAAGAAAAAAAAAATCAAGGAAATAGTAATATTTAAGAGTTGGTTTAAGAGAAAGGAATAATGACTCAGAATAAATAAACATAGAAGTTACAGATTAATCAGAAAAGGATAGTATTCTAGAAACCAAGGAAGGATAGTGTTAATAAATACAAAGAAAAAGTGGTTAGTAGTGTCAACTGTAATAGAGAATTCCAGTAAAAGAAAATTATCCATAGGAAAACACTGGTGACTTCAGCATGTGCAGTTTGGTGAAATACAGTAAAGATACATTACATGTCCTTCAAACATACTTGAATTCAGTTATATGCCTTCAGCCAAAATAATAATAGTAATAATAGTAATTTAAATAGTGAAGCAATTCTGTCTGACATTCCAATTAATGAGAATATGTGAAGAAACATTTTAGAACAAATGAGAAACATTTGAGACAAATGAGAAAAAACACTTGAATGATGGTTAGTAGCCATAGAGGCAAATTTATTCAATATTTTATTTATATATTAGGAGAGATATGGCTTTGCTGATTTCCCAATCTATTTTGGTTTTATATTGGTTTTGCTAATTGAGAATCTTGCCATGCTCTGTAATTCTTGTGTTGTAAGATACTTTTAAAATTTTTGTACATCATGGCCCTTGGCCTCCAAGCATAAATCACTTGGTATTAGATGTTTAACCAAAACAAAACAAAACAAAAATGAGCTATCCTTTCAACATTGGGGGGAAAAACTGGATGAGATGGATTTATAGAGAGACAGCAGAGCTCAATGTGTTGGCCTCATAACAGGTTTGTAGCATACTTTATTCTTTTTTTTTTTTTTTTTGGAGTCGGAGTCTCACTCTGTCGCCCAGACTGGGAGTGCAGTGACCGCTCCCGGGCCACCGCA
>NW_007252738.1:487911-495307 GCF_000164805.1 Carlito syrichta
GCCCAGCTGATTTTTTGATTTATTGTAGAGATGAGGTCTCGCTGCCCAGGCAGGTCTCAATCCCGCGGGCTCAGGCAATCCACTCACCTCAGCCTCCCAAATGTGCGGGATTACAGGCTGAGCCTCCGAGCCCGGCGCATACTTTATTCTTGAGATCTTTGCCTTCTGTGTTGATTTTAAAGCTTAATCTCTCCATATAACACCATTTTATCTACAAATGGTGGTGTCTGAGGAAACATAAGCAGCCAACCTGGGGCATTAAGAGAACAAAATAAAGATAAAACTGCTGGAAAATATAAAAAATATTATAAAAATGACATACAGTACTCCTTTCTTGCCATACCCTTCCAGAGTGTTAGAACTGGAAAACAAAATAAGCATTGAAAATGGATTTATTTATTTGTTTAAAATTAAAAGCATATGATAATTAATCACTGTGGGATAGTTAATCCCTGAAGTAAGAAAAAGGACTAGATGATCTCTGGGGAATTCTTTTTGTCCTCATAATTCTATGAGGTGCTAGAATTTTCTAAAATGGATAAACAATAGTGACTACTGTATATTCATGAGTAGAATTTATTGTCATGTTGAAAGTGTGCTTTAAATTAATTTCCTTAAAAGAAGCATTTGAATTATGGTTGGTGGCCAGAGAGGCAAAAAATAAGTCATATCATGGATTTTGTACTTGTTATGAAATAAGAAGTGAAGAATAAGAATGAGTGGCTAATTCTGAGTATGGAAAGATGTTATAATGGTGTTCCTATGGGAATAATTGGGTCAGATAACCAAATATATCAAAAACATATGAATCACAAAAGAAAATAATCTGTTGCTGACAAATTAGTTTAACAAAGAGAAAAGGGATAAAAATCCCACAGGACTATAAAAAGTAGCAACTAATTTCAACACAGACAAGAACCAGAAAAAAATAATCACAAAAATAAAATCAAATAGTTTATATATGCTGATAGTTTCTTAATGTTCTGTAACCTTCCAACACAAACATGTACACCTTTCTGTGATCCATTCAATGAAAGCAACTACTCTTTTAAGTAGGTTTGTTGAAGTAATGTATGAAATATCTTTTTATTAAATAAGCAGAATAGCGAAGCTATAGTGGGTTTTTGCAATAGGCTAACAAGTAATTTGTCAAGTCCTAGCTTAAGAAAAAATTTGAAGAAAATACTTGACTGATTCACAGAATTTCCAAACTTAATTACTCCTACTAGTCTTATTTGTTGCTGAGGAGACATCAACACAAAGATAGGATTAGGGAAGAAATAGAGGAGAAAGTGGTTAGAAAGGAAGTTTCTCAGAAAAAGGTTTATACAAATAAAAGAGAAGAGATTATGGAAATAAGTATTATATTTTCATTTTTCCTTGGTAATCATATATTTTTCTTAAGTTTGAGACCTCCTGAAGGAGTGAATACAAACATATGCTTACACACACAACCACCTCCCTGCTCTCCTTTATGCTTGTAAAAAAATCTCTATAGATACTCTCCCAGAATCAGTATTCACATATATGCTTAAACTGTAGTTATAGAGAGATGAGAGGGCGAGTTTTGCATGTTTTTTGATGCACAAGAAGGTAGAAGAAAGGCTATATTGCTAAAAGCCAGGAGACATGGTTGGGAGAGGAGTTTCAAAGATTTAATTCTTCATTCAGTGAAGCAACCAAATATACTAATATCATTACATTATGATATAGGGGAACATAAAAATGAAAACATTTATCATGAAACACTGATGATGATAATATCTTCTAACTTAGTTCCATGACCACCCATCACTCTGCATGAGGACAGAGTGGCAGATGCTATAAGTTGGCTGACTAATGACTATCTCAACCTTCTTATTGTTACCTCTAGTTTGAAATCATATATATTTGATTTGTGATATATATATATAAACATATACAACACACACATATATATATGATTTGTGACCTGTATGATATATAAACATACACAACACAATATATATATATATGATTTGAGATATATATGTGATATATATAAACATACACAACACATATATTTATATATATGATATGTGATATATATACACACACACAGATGAACATGTGAACATGTGACATATTTCAGACAATAAGAAGTAAGTAGTAGTCTGCTGGGGCTGCCTCTTCCTTTGTGTCGTTGATGCCATTCTGAGAACAAGATCCACTGTACCAGTCCTGCACTTCCAATCACTAGACTTCTTAGCATAGCATAAAAATACCCAAAGGTCTGTGGTCATCTCTGAATTCAATTTATAGTTGATCTAGAATAATAGGAGGAGCATAAAATAAAGAAAAGAAAAATGAGAAGGAAGAAACAATGTGTGAAAAGGTAACAAGGGTCCTCTCGAGAAATCATCATCCATTTCACTCACTCCCAGCTCATATCCATGAAGTATGCCAAGGAAAAAATGCATAAATTTGAACTGATATTATATCAGGGCAGAAATATAGAGGAAGTGATAACAAGATATAATTTTATCCAAAACTCTTAGGGCCAGATGTATTTCAGATATAGATTTTTTTTTTTTAGTATAAAAAGGTTTCATATACTGAATTTAACAGTGCATTCAAACATATTAATATTTCTGTATGGTAATGTAAGTGCATTAAAAGGGATAAGAAAAGACCATAAATAGTCTCATGATACATAAGTTCAGTGTTTGTAAATAAATCATGAAAAATAATTTTGTTTTCAGAGTTCTCTGGAGTTTGAAGTTGGGACTCTCAAGCTGTGATAGCTAAAATTTGTGAAAAATTTTATTGGGTAATCTACATATATTATTTAATTAATCTTCACAATAATCTTATAAGATGGGTACTATGATCATCCCCAATTTACAAGTAGAAAAACTGAGCAGAAAAACTGAGCAGAAAAAAGGTAACGTAACTTAGCTATAGTGCCATAGTCATTCAGCAAGGGGCTGTGTAGTATGGTGTAGCATGGCACCACAGTCTAGTTTAACCAGAATTTTATGCTGTCCACCTAGATAAGAATACAAATACACATAAATAATAAAAACTATGAAATGGATGGAAGTGCTTTTATTTTTCCTATATTGGCACTAAATAATTTATGATCAACTTTCATGAGTAATTTTATAATATCATCAAATAAAAATTGGATTCTTGGTTTATTAAATATTTTTTTTTTTTTTTTTTTTTTGAGTTGGAGTCTCACTCTGTCGCCCAGACTGGAGTGCAGTGGCCGCTCCCGGCCACCGCAGCCTCGACCTGCTGGGCTCCGGCAATCCTTCCGCCTCAGCCTTCCAAGTAGCCGGAATTACAGGCATGTGCTACCATGCCCGGCTAATTTTTTTATTTATTGTAGAGATGAGGTCTCGCTGCCCAGGCGGGTCTCGAACCCTCGGGCTCAGGCAATCCACTCACCTCAGCCTCCCAAAGGCGCGGGATTACAGGCTGAGCCACCGAGCCCGGCTTATTAAATATTTTTAGAAAGTGAACAGTTTTAGCAATAAAATGAGACAGAAAAGATGTTTAAAAAGAGGGAGAAAAAAGAAAGAAAAGGAAGGAGGAGAGAAAGGAAGGGAGGGAAGGAAGAAGGATATAAGAAGGAAAAGAGAAGGGAAAAGCATAACTCATGCATCAAGCTTAAGGCATAAAAGACAATCCAGAAGTAAAATATATTTATTCAACAAATATTTATGACAAAGATTTCAAAATCAAAATGTAAAATTTAGATTTTTAAATTGAAGAATATAAAGCAATAATCAGCTTAAGTAGAGCTCATAAAAGATGGGTTTTATAAGATGTGAATAAACCCTAGATTAAACAAACGTGATAAAAATAGAATTACAGAGAAAAGGTGTGGAGAAAAGCCTGGTAGTAGAAGGAAGAACTTTTGTGTGGGTAAAAACAACATGTACGTGTGTAATCAGACAGATCTGGTCCTGGCATACCTCTCTGTCCATTCCCCACCTTCCCAGTCTTCCCTGGAAATGATCAAAGGTGAGAATGTTATTAAGTAACCAAACAACAAGTGTAGAGTTTATGAAAGAAAATAAAAATCATGCAGCTGGAGGAATCTGGGGTTACTAATAAGAAGAAAATTACTGAGGTACTTAGATTAATCCATACCATGATGCTGCATAAATTTTGTTTCTATAAAACAACAAGAAAAGGAAAAGGAATTTTAAGAATGAGTAGACATTTCTATAGAAAATTCCTGTTTCTAATCCTCAAGATTTCAAAACTTTGGGAGAATTTTGCAAACATGTCTCAACGGATCTAGAGAATGACAGTGGAAAAAGTCAGGAGACAGGTCAGAAGAAATTATCTTCATGATATAAAGAATTTAGAGAGGCTAACTCTGGGATTAGAAGGCACGTTTTATTCAGAGTTGTATCTAAAGAACAATAAGGTCTGGTGACTGGAATTTTTAAGCATGGAAAGATGCTCACACAATTTCTCATTATTTTGGTTTTTAAGTTTCAAAATCAAACTACTATAACTGAAAGCCAGCTTAAGCCTTCAAATTAACATTTGCTACCAATTAGTTTATAACGAGTGTTTGTCTGAAATGTTTAATGACCGTAAGAAAGCTTTTAAAATTGAAATACTTTTATGTTCAGGACTTATGTTACCCTGCCTGACTTATTATTGCAGCAAGTCTGATCACCCAAAGAGTTCATAAGGTTTTTAACAGGAGGGCTTGGCCCTCAAGCAGGATGACAGGGCCCTTGCCCCTCTTTAACATCTTCCATAGGAAATCTTTTAAACAAAGGGGAAATCTCAATTGCTTGTTTTGTATTTAAACCTCACACTAATCCCATTGCCATCAATAGAAAGTCTGTATATGGATTGAGTGTGGGCTGCCCATTCATAAAGTCACTGAAAAAAAGGAAATGCCCCTTTATTTCATTGTAAGTCGTTTTTTTTTTTAACTTTAAAAAAAAAATGGTCTAATTAGTACTACAAAGAATTCTTTCTGACTTTATTGGGAATACTTCTAAAGTTTCAGCATTAAAAGCAATGTGTACTCTAAGTTTATCTGTTCTTGGTTAAGATTTTTTAAAATCACACATGAGTAATTTTACCTAATGTTAAATAGCAAACTTCTACCAGGTCATGGGATTTTTTCCATCTTAATCTATTAATGTATTTTATATTAATGGATAGTCAAATTTATAATCATTCTTGCATCATATGGAAAACCCACTTGATATGATTTTCATGAACATTCTGAATTTGATTTGACACAATTTTACTTGGAATTTTTGGGCTGAGGTACAGTTGATATTTAATTCTGTAATGAATATCAACTTTATAGTAGTCTCATAAATAAATTGAATAGCTTTTCTTAATTTTTTTATCTAAAAATTCAAAATTATTGCCATGAAGTTGGTTGTAGAATTCTCTTATATTTTTTTTAACCTTGGCTTTATCTGTAGTTATGTTCTCTTTTTCATATGCAATATTTATTTGCTCTTAACATTTTTTTCTTTAATCTGACTTATTTTGTTAGTCTTTTCAAAGGATAAGCATAAAAAAAATCTGTTACTTTACATTTTAATAATTCCAACTCTTTTCTAGAAAATGAAGTTTGAGGTCTGTACATTTATATTAATTATCATGTAATTGGGTCCTTGATAAACTAAAACCACAGTACCAATCACCTAGAAACTCAAAAGATTTTAAATCCTGAGTTTCCCAGCAGACAGTGGCTTACATCTGTAATCCCAGGACTTTGAGAGGAGGCAAGAGGATTGCTTTAGTCCAGGGGTTTGATATCAGCCTGGGCAACATGGCAAGACCTCGACTCCATAATAAATCAAAAAATTTATTGGGTGTGGTGGCACATGCCTGTAGTTCCAGCTACTTGGAAAGCTGAGGCAGAAGGATTTCCTGAACCCAGCAGTTCAAGGCTGTGGTAACTGTGATCATGCCATTTCCCTCCAGCCTGGGTGACAGAATGAGATTCTGGCTCAAATAAATAAATAAAAATCCTGAGTTTCAACAGTAACTCTAGAAGTACTGGATTAGAAATCAGGAAATCTAACTTTTAGTTTTGATTTTTTTTGATTGTTTTTCCCTACTCTTCATGTAAACTTGAACAAGTCATTTGCACTTTCAGAACCCTGGGGTCATTTATAAAATGAAGTGGTGAGTATATGACAGGGAACCCCCTAAAACACAAGAACTTATTTATAAAAAATTGTGTATTATCTAGATGCAGTGGCTCACGCCTGTAATCCCAACATTTTGGGAGGCAGAGGTAAGAAGATTGCCTGAGCCCAGGGATTCGAGACCAGCTTGGGCAACATGATGAGACCTTGTCTCTAAAGTCAATTTTTTAAAAAGTTGTGGATTTATTCTTCCATGTTTAAATTCAATCACCTTCAAAGTACTCTCCATTTTATGTGATACACCTATAGAGATGCTTTTTCCACTGCTCAAAACAGTTTTTGAACTCAACAATTTGAATGCCTTTTAGCGCTTTTGCCGTTTTTTTGTTTCATCAGTTCCACATAGGCAAAACATTTCCCTTTGAGGACGTTTTTCATTTGGGGGAAAAAAATGTTGCTTAGGGCAAGGTCGGGTGAAGAGGGAGGGTGGAGTATGGAAGTCAAGCTGTTTTTGGTCAAAAACTGATGAACACTCACCATGTTGTGGGCAGGTGTTGCGGTCATGGTGGAAGAATCAGTTGCCTGTTTGCCACAGTTTGGAACATTTCTTCTACAAATCATGATGCAGCCTTCTCAAAACTTCCAGATAAAAACGTTGGGTGATCGTTTGATCTGAAGAAACAAATTCCAAATGTACTACGAAAGGCCCACCCTCCAAAAGTTGATTCTGGATTTTGGGGGGGTCTCCCCTCATATACTTTCATTTTAGGGAAGGTACTAGATGTGCACTTAATATCCTGGGCTGGTGTTCACAATGTATTTTTACTTTTGACATGTACTATGAATACTGCATTAGTGACATTGTGAGTCAGGAAGTCTTTGTTAGTCTGCAAATTTGCACATTGCTTCCTTAGAGAAGAGCTTAAAATTTCAAATGAAATTTTAGATTCCTGCCTTCTAACTCAGTCACAGGATTATATGCTCCTGGAAGTTTTCACAGTAAAATAATTTGCAGTTGAAACATATAAATCAATTATTAGAAAAATAGATTTTAGAGCACTTTTATAAGTACTATTTTTTTTTTTTTTTTTTGAGTTGGAGTCTCACTCTGTCGCCCAGACTGGAGTACAGTGGCACACTCCCGGACACCCACAGCCTTGACCTGCTGGGCTCCGACGATCCTTCTGCCTCAGCCTTCCAAGTAGCTGGAACAACAGGCGCGTGTAGTTATTTACTGTAGAGATGAGGTCTCGCCAAGTTGCCCAGGCGGATCTCGAACCCGCGGGCTC
>NW_007252738.1:495908-497942 GCF_000164805.1 Carlito syrichta
CATATCTATCATCTCCAAAAGTTCTTTGTGTCCTTTTGTTTGTCTGTAGTAAAAATATTTAACATAAGTTCTACTCTCTTAAATTTTACAAGTGCAAAATGCAGTGTTGTTAACTACAGACAATATATTGTACAGCAGATCTCTATAATTTACTCATCTTGCATAACTGAAACTTAATACTCATTGAACAACAATACCCCATTTTCCTCTTCCTCCAGCACCTGGCAACCACCATTATAGTCTTTACTTCTATGAGTTTGACTATTTCAGATTTCTTATGTGATTGGAATTATGAGCATTAATCTTTCTGTGCTGTCTTATTTCACATAGCACAATGTCCTCCAGATTCATCCATGTTGTCCCATATGGCAGGATTTCCTTCTTTTTTAAAGGTTAAATAATATTCTATTATTTTTATATTTGTTACTTGCTAAATCTTTATGCTTATGTTTCCTCAGCCCACTTTAATTGTTCCCACTAGAGCTTTATATCAGACTTAAGTACCTTGATTCTGTCTCCAATTCTTTTCCTGACAAACCCAGGAAACAGGGCCCACATTTCCAATTTATTTTGCATACGATTCTTTATATCCTCCAAAGTTGCATTAGATTCTATATCTTTCAAAGATGCTGCATTAACAAATTGACATTTGTTTTTCTTTTTCTAACTCCAAATTGCTTGTTTTTCAAATTATTCATATTAGAAGTAATGCACAATTAACAACTATTTGATTTCTTTCTTTAGACACATGGTAGAAATAAGGAACAAATAATATTGTGAGACAGATGTGAATAATGTTAAGATAGTACTTTGAAGAGAGATAGACCTGAGACCTGAGTTTGAATCCCATCTATACTACTCTACTTGCTAACTATGCAAGCTTAATCTTATTTTTTAACTTGCAGAAGACTCAACAACCTCATCTGTAAAATGAAGACAACTATAATAGTTTTCATTGTAGTTAATCATTTTGAGGATTAATTTTAAAATGCATGAAAAAAACTTTGGCACTATATCTTGCTCACACTAAATTTCCCTAAAATATTGTTTATTGTAAATTTGAAATTTCCATAGAAACAAGACTTCTTGTCAGAATATTGAAGCTTCCCTCATGGTCTTTCTACAACTTAGTTTTAAAAATCTTATCCATTAGACTTTCCACTGTCAATCCTACTAATCAATCTGGGCTTGTTTTTGCTCCCTGTGTACACATTATATTTAAATCTTTGTTCCTGCCCTTCATTTAACTTCAGTGCTTAAAACAACTTCAAATACTTTATAGACATAAACTTCATTAGGTTGTTTCATTGTTTGAAAAAATTATCTTTTTCAAAGAAAGATAGGTTTTTTAATTGATTAAGGTATAGTTTTTATATACACAAACATTCAACCATTGTAAATGGATAATTAGATTATTATTAATAAATTTATGCAATTGCATTACTATCACCTCAACTGAGCCTTAGACCTTATCAGTACTCCCCAAAGTCCCCTTATTTGCAGTTAATCTCTCTTCCCATTCTCGGCTCTAAGCAAATACATTTTAGGGTTCTGTTGTTAGTTGCATTATATTTGTTCATTTACATGTAGATCTATGTATACATTTTAATTATTATATCTTCATGAAGTATTGACCCTGTTATCATTATGAAATTTTTCTAGTAAAAGTCCTGTCTTAACATCTATTTTACTTATATTAATATAGCCATTGCAGCTCTCTCCTGGCTATTGATTATATGGAATAACTTTTCCATTCTTCAATTTCTATTTACTGTGTCTTTAACTCTAAAGTGGGTTTTAAAAATAGACAACATATAGTGACATCTTGTTCTTTATTTAGTATAACAATGCCTGTCTTTTGGTTGATTAGCATTCATATTATACAGTTAGTGTTACATCTACCATTTTGCTATTTGTTCTATATGTTTCATGTTATTTCTTTATTAATCTGTTCTTCTGTGGTTGCTTTCTTTTATGTTAAACATTTTTTAGTATATTGTTTTAAGTGTGTTAAATTAGTTAAGTTAGTTATAT
>NW_007252738.1:498453-518007 GCF_000164805.1 Carlito syrichta
GTGAGTGGATTGCCTGAGCCCGCGGGTTCAAGACCCGCCTGGGCAACTTGGCGAGACATCTCTACAATAAATCAAAAATTAGCCGGGCATGGGAGTGCACACCTGTAGTTCCAGTTACTTGGACGGCTGAGGCGGAAGGATCGCTGAAGCCCAGGAGGTCGAGGCTGCAGTGACCGGAATTGTGCCACTGCACTCCAGTCTGGGTGACAGAATGAGACTCCAACTCAAAAAAAAAAAAAAGAAAAAAAAAAGGGATTTCAGATGAGATTGCTAGAAGCTTCAAGGCTATAAAGTCAATTCAAGGATTCACCATTAGACTGCACTTGTAATATCTGTGTGTAAATTGAATGTATTCCTCTTTTCTCAAGGTTACCAAAATATCTTGGGGTTCCTACATCTATCAGAAAGTGACATTCTTGACTTACTGCAAAGTCAGAAACCTTGAAAGGTAACTGTAGACAAGGTACCAGTCCAGTTTTCCAAGGGGCATTTTATCAACTCTATAAAGCCAACTTCAATTTCTCAAAACAGTCTGGTCATATATGAAAATATGTCATTTCATTCAAACTCTTGGTAAAATAACCAGTGTCTCTATGTCCTGTTACAGAAAACAGATTCTTACTGAACTTATGCAAATAACTAGGTTGCCATAAAATAAAACTACTCATAAATAGTTTCCAAATTTTGGAGAAATAACATAGAGAGAAAGGCAAATATTTCCACTATACTCACAAATGTATATTTTACCCAATTGTTATAAACCACGGCTAGCTCAAAAGAAAATAAGCTTTCTAGACTCTGGAAAACAAAATATAAAAAGAGTCAGCAATGTTTCAAACAAAAAGTCATAAAAATTATTTCAGTCCTCTACCAGTTCAGTCTCAATTAATACTTACTCTGCATAATGCTGAATTAGTAATCTTTAAGAATGTATCAGTTTGTTAGAGTTATAAAAATTTTTATTTAGTTCAATGGTATGATCTCCTAAGTTATCAAAAATCTATATCCAAGCGTGCATTTCAGGATTTTTTTCCATTAATTTCCTTGCAGAAAATGCAAATTTTTGACTGCAGCTAACTGTAATACACTTTTTGAGAAGAATCAAAGTAAAATAATAATTGTGGCTGGCAAAAGACAGAATAGCAATGCTTAAAGATACAATTGAGAAGATAAATTGATTATTTCTGTAGAATACAACAGTTGAACATAATAATACTAATTATGATTGATAAAATATACCAAGACATATAACAATTTAAGAGTCTCACACAATTTTGGAATACATGTTAATAAAACTCATGCAAATATATCTCAGAGAAAGTTAAACACCATTTCTTATTTGACAATCCTTCCTATATAATTTTTACAAAACAAATAAAACTAATTTGTCTGTCTTGGACTTTCAGGGTTTTTTTTTTAATGACTGTAGAATTTGAATTTTGGTTTTTGGAAAGTACATTAAATATTGAAGTTTTAAAACACTGCATCAAAATAGGATCATAGGTAATTAAAATATTTCAAAAGGCAGAAACTCTTCTCTTTGATAGGAAGAAACTCAGTTTTCCAAACAAAGACCTAATAAAGACAGAATAAGATCAGTAGAGTTAGTTCTTTCTTTTTTTTATTCAAAAGGTTAACAAGTTTTTACACTTTTATTCATATTTTATAAAAATCTTGTTCAAAAAAGAAAACCAAATTTTACCTTTTCATCAATATAACTTATGCTAGAGATATTTTAATAAAGACCTTATAAATAAATGTCTAATTACAGTTTTGACTGCACAAGATAATATTCCCATGTCTTTTTTATAACTTTTTACAATTTTCTATTCAATAGCAAATTAATGCTTGAAAAACAAACAAACAAAACAAAACTGTTATTCTAGCAGTGAGACCCAGACTCTGGCACTGCCTCAGTGTGCTTTTGATATTAATGCTCAATTTTTAGAAAAACGAAATAACCCCCTTCTACTGTTAGCCAACTTGATCACATGCAAAATTCTTTTCACAACATTAATCTTTCAGAAATGTTCTACAACTTGCTTGCATCTTCATTTTTGTCCTATTCTTTCTTTTCACATTGGCATTCTACTTATTCTATTTAGGACAAAAATGTACTTTCCTTTCCCCCTTATTATTTTGACCCCACAAAGTTCTCTCATTAAAAAAAAAAAAAAAATTCTCTCAACTTTCAACTTTCTTTACATCTTACTTTTTTTTTCTCCCAGAAACAGTCTCGCTGTTACACACGCTAAAGTGAATAAGTGCAATCATGGTTCACTGCAACCTCAAATTCCTGGGCTCAAACAGTCCTCCTGCCTCAGCCTCCTGAGTGGATAAGATAACAAGAATATGCCACCACACTCAGTAATTTTGGTTTTGATTTTGTTTATATTTTTTTGAAGAGATGGAGTCTCTCTATATTGTTCAGACTGGTCTCAATCTCTTGACTTCAAGTGATCCTCCCTCCTTGACCTCCCAAACAGCAGGCATTATAAGCTTGAGCCACTGTACCCAACACTATATATTACTGTCTTTATACGCTCTGTATATAAAGTTATTTCTCTTATACCTAGTCATTTTAATTACATATATTAATTACAATGTTAACTCTTAGTAAAGCGAATTTTCAATAAAACCTAGGAAGTAAGCAATTTTAATTATGTATCATATGCAGAACCTAAGACAAAAAACAGAGTTTTGGAGATAATGTCTGGAATATTCAACTCCTTCCAGCATAGCCAGAAGGCACCGCTTGGCCAGGGAGGATGGATCTTCCTAAGCACTGTCTCCAGGTTTCACCACGACCACCTGCCTAAACCTCAGAATCTAAATACTCAAATCCAAAGAATAAGCTCACAAATAAATTAAGCAAGTATCAAAAAATATTACAAAAGCAACAGTTTTATGACATTAAAACATTTAGCAGAGACAGTATAAACTTTCCTTCTAGTAGGCCCAGGCAAAAATATCTAAATTAAATTCTGCAGATATTTCCATTCTATTTTACCAAAAATTTTAAAATTATCATTCTATTTTACCAAAGATTTTAAAACTATATTTACCATCAGTTACTCAGTTTATGTGAACCTAAAAAGAATTCTGATTGGTTATTTAATTTATGATTGTTCATTTATTCATAAGTCAATGGTACCACAGAGGTAATATATAAATAGATATGTACACATAATACAGACACAAATAAATGCTCGATAGCTTTGATTTTAAATTTTTAGCCATAAAACCAGTAATACTAACTTAAAAAGATAGTTGGATTCAAACTGTGCCTTTGTAAATGGAAAAGTTTGAAGTTTATCTGTCTCACATGGCTGAAGTCCTTACAGAGTTTTAGAGAAAACTCTAAATTTACATCTCAAAGCACAGAGAGAAAATGAGAGAGAGAAAAAAAATTAAGTTTTTAAAAGAAAGGGTTTAGGTGTGTTAGTTAGAGGAAGGTTAAAAATGGATGCCAAGGTAGCACAAATTCACAGGAATTTACCAGAGGATTATATAAGGAAATCAATTTCATTTTGATAAGTAGCTTTTAATTTAGTCTGTTTTTAACTGAAACACTGAGCTCAGAGTAGAAACTATTAAGGACCAGAGCCAACAAAGCATTTGCAGTCTTTAGGGACTAATGATTTAAATATGTGAAAAGTCAGCATAGTTAGAAGGCAGAGCATTTAGATATTTAAACATCAGCATTCCACTTTTACACTGAATCCTGGGTTCCCCAAAAAAGAGGAGAATGTCATGGGACTGGGTTGTGCAATACTTTCATAGTGCGTTCTGCTAAAAAGATACTTTTCAGGGTCTAAACTATGACTTTCTTATCTGAACATGTGAATAATGAATGAGTAGCTCCCTGTGGTAACAATTATTCACTGTAAACAACTGCTGTCAGCTACCTCCAAAACTTCAGCTCTTGCCTGTAACTCACTGGCCATCATATATGCAAGGGTCAAGTGCTCTCTCACAGTTCAAAGCAATCTCTGGCACCCCCAAAGTCAAAGAGATCAGGTAACACAATACACAAGAGCACAGCATTTTAGATCTGAGAGGAATCTGTCCATGATTCTTCAGATTCAACAGGAAGACAGAAGAGCCACATTTTTAAGAAAAAGGGTGAATGGCTCTTATTCTATATTCCTTATGGAGTCTGAGTCATTAGAAGTCTCCTATTAGAGCCTATCATGCAGTACTGAAGACAGCAAAGACAAAGAAGTTTAAATATCATCTTTTAATTAAGCTTACTTTTGACCACAGAGCATTTAAAAAAAAAAAAAAATCTTTTCAGCCAGCGTTACAGCATGCTCCAGGATGTCATAACCTATCCTGAAGAATTCAATTGCTTCCCAGGGTGAATACGAGTTGTCCTGATGATGATATATTTTTCTATTTTACATAGCAGTTTGTTCCTGTATACTATTAACAAGGCTTCAGAGTTAAGAGGTACTATTGCCAGTAACCTGCTTGTTGGTTCAAAGGTCCAGCAAATATTTTGTCTAGAACCCATGAATGATTTGAGGGAAACAAAGTAAGCCATGTTTCTGCAATTCCAGGATGAAGGTGCATACAAATAGAATCTAAGTGCTGGAGAATATCAGAAGGGGAATTTTCAAGTTCTTTCCTGCACAACTGAGCTGTTCCATTTAGCATACTATCATTTTAATCTTCCTTATCAGATTACTAAGCTCTTTTTAACCTCTAAAAAATATTTTCAAATCTCTTATCATCAGATTTTAGAACAAGTAACTGATATTCCTGGCTTTTGAACATTTTTACCACTCTTTTACAAGTGAGTCACCAAAATCAATAAGCCATAAACAAGGTTGTGGCTTAGCATAAGGCATCACCAAAGAAGTGCAAAGCTGTCCTCACTCCAGAACCACCCCAAACGCAGCTCAAAGAAAGGAAAGTTTTGCTAGAGTACAACTCATATTTCTGTAGCTATGTTTTCTAGGACCCCAGCTTCTCAGCTAGCACCTATGCATGAGGGTCCAAAGGCTTCATATGCCCCATGAGTGAAAAAAAAAGACAGGAAATCAAAAGTTGTTCAGGAAAAGGAAAAGGATCAATGACAAGTGGTTATTTCAAAAGATCAAAAATCATACAAATACTTTAAAACAAATAGGACTGATTCCCTGACTGGGAATTTAACCTGGGACACAGTGGTGAAAATGACAAACTGTAGCCACTAGACCACAGAGTGGAGTGCCTTTTATTCTTATTCTTATTGATTTTTTTTTTTTAGGAGACAAGATCTCGCTATGCTACCTAGGCTGGCCTCTAACTCCTGGATTCAAGCAATCCTCCCACCTCAGCTTCCCAAAGTGCTGGGATTCCAGGCATGAGCCATCATGCTCTCCCAGGCTTTTTATTCTTATTTTTGTAAATCCAACAGGAGATTCAAAGCAGGCAGTTTGAGCATTTAAAGGATTTTAACTTGTTTTAGATCTGATCTTAGCTGGAATGTTGCTTAGCTAATTCCTTGGATGTTAGCATTTCAAAGACATGATAAGATTTAAAGGGTATTGTTTGATATTGGGTCAATAAATCAGTGTTACTCATTTGTCCTGGTTTAGAAGAAAATATGTTAAATTTGCATTTTTATAATCTCAATACTATTATTCCCATATTGTAGTTCTGTTTGTTCCTTCTCCTCTAGATTTAAACCCATTTTCCCCTTTTGAGAGAGGGAAATGTGTGCATTGTGAAATTCAGAAAAATCTCTGCCTAAGAAATGTATAGGAGCCAAGGGAACAAGCAGAAATAGATAAGTTCAAATCACAGGGGTAGAAGGAGAAGGAGCATTTGGAAGCTAAAGGTAAAAAGTCTCCAAAGTCTTTTTTCCATCACTTCAAATATCTCTTGTTTACCTCTTGAATGAAGGCAATTTTTTTTCTCTCAGGATTTCTTTTAAAAGTTTTTCGTTTTCATTGGAAGTATGAGGTCTGACATTAAGTTCACAAACTCATCCTAGAAAAAGTGCTACATACCTCATTGCTGGATATCACTATGGTCACCTTCTAGGTGCTCCCTTTGGAAATCTTTGCACTGATGCTAACAACTTTGGAATTCTTTTTCTCAACTGGTCATCAGAGCTGTCATCCTGAATGTCATCAAAATGTCTTTCTTTCAATATTTCCTTTATCTTCAGGTACAGAAAAAAGTCATTGGGAGCCAAGTCAGGTGAGTAGGGAGGGTGTTCCTATACAGTTTATCTGTTTACTGGCTAAAAATTCCCTCATAGACAGTGTTGTGTGAACTGGTGCATTGTCGTGATGCAAGAGGTCCTTTGGGACCATTTCTGCACACACCTGTCTCATGTCATGTCAAGCTTTTCAGTTAAGATTTTCTTAACTATTTTTCTTCTCTTTCTTTTTTTTTTTTTTTTTTTTGAGTTGGAGTCTCACTCTGTCGCCCAGACTGGAGTGCAGTGGACGCTCCTGGCCACCGCAGCCTCGACCTGCTGGGCTCTGGTGATCCTTCCGCCTCAGCCTTCTGAGTAGCCGGAATTACAGGCATGCGCTACCACGCCTGGCTGATTTTTTTTTTTATTTATTGTAGAGATGAGGTCTCGCCAAGTTGCCCAGGCGGGTCTCTAACCTATGGGCTCAGGTAATCCACTCACCTCAGCCTCCCAAGGTGCGAGATTACAGGCTGAGCCACCGAGCCTGGCTATCTGTTTTTCTATCAGTGTTTGGTCTGCTATACTTCTCATGTCAGCTGATGATTGAGACACACAATTCAATGAATTTTTGCAATGTTTTCATCAGCTCTGCTTGTTACTAGATGTCCTGGCTTCTCCTTACAAGTGATGCTTTCTCTCCCCTCAGAAAAATGTTTAATCCTTTTATTCATATACTGCCATTTTCTTCATGACATTATCCCCATAAATTTGGACTAACACGTCCCTGATTTCACTTCCACTCTTGCCAAGTTTAACAAAGAATTTAATGTTTGTTTGTTGCTCTAATTCAAGTTCTGACGTTCTTGTGATAACATACAAAAACACACAACAATAATGAACACCACTCAACAAGACACCACCACACATCAACACAAACCCAGCTGTGATATACTGATATACCAACGTTATGAAACCTTACTGAGTTGTTTGTACAGTGCTGCCAATGTAAGCATAAGTGGCAAGCTCAGGAATTTAATTGTCAGACCTCGTAAATCTTCAATTTTTCCAGCTTTTTCCAATGGTTTGCACAAGTAAATTATTTTAGGCATTTTAGAAGATCGTCATTTTTGGTCATCGTTGTCTATGATTATCCCAGGTTAGGTAGGTCCACTTTTCTAGTCAGTTACGAGACAGCATTACATAAACGTAATACTTAAGTCCAGTTGGTGTTTATAAAATGTGCACTCAGATTTTGAAGTATGATTTAAAAACTTTTCAAAAGTGATTAAGGCTGCTAATGTGTTTTAGGGTTTAAGTTTAATGTGCTTTGGACTGCCCCTAACTGCCAGGTGGCACCAGAGTGCTCAAGTCATGGGGGACTAGAACCTCATATTATACCTGTCTGTGAGAGCTAAAAATTAGGTGCACTTTTTCAGCTAGGAACTAAAGGGAATTGGTCACAAATGGAAGACTAAGGTTGAATTTTCAAGCAATAGAAAACGGCTGCAATCTTGACTGAATGCTATATAGAACCACCAGTGCCTAACTACCAATCTTTTTACCAGAACTTCTGCTTTAAGACAGAGATAGAGAAACCTTGACCTGAACCTCTGATCATGAGAAAGTTGGAAAAACCTTGACTCAAACCTCTGCTGTAAGAGAGAAGCAGAAAGAAAAAGGCAGCTTTCTGCAGAAATCTTTACCAGAATCTTCTGCCCAAAAACAGAGACCAAAACTCTCACTCTTAAAGAAAAAAAGAGCGTTGGAAAAATAGCCCAGGGTGTGGGGTGGGGGTGGGATGCGTGGTATTGGCAATAGTGGGAAACTCCTGGGAGGGTGCACACGTCATCAACAAGGGTAGCTGCATAATGAACATTTGTATAACTAACCTTGAGTTGTACCCCACATCTTTAAAATTAAAAATTAAAAAAGAAAAAAGAAAAAGAGCCCAAATAAAGTCTAGACCTTCAAGCAAAGCATATGAGGCCCAAATTCAGGAAAACTCACCTGAAACACCTGATAGAACTTCTGAAGACATAGAATTTATGCTGGTACCAAATGCCACTTTCAGAGACAAATACCAAGTGTCTGGGGTGAATCACTCTGAATCTTACTGACTTATGCCACATATGTTGATCTGAAAGAAAGAAGCTGAGGCAAAATTAATATAGATCATGAAAGGACATAAGACGGAGTCAAAATATCCAATGAGCAGCCACTTTAACATTGTTTAGGTTTGTCATGTTTTTGTAGCAGTTCACTTTAATTTATCATCTAGACACTAGCCAAGGACAAAGGTAGCTATTGATAATTGACAAAGGTAGCTATTGATAATTGTTTTACGACCCCCTTCCCAGCTTGTTTTGTAAACAAGCTAACCTAATCAGCCTTCATGACCTTCATGATACAGACCCCATCAACATGGCAGCAGTCATGTGACTAACCCACCAATCGGCCTGCCATCCATCACCTGAAGTCAGTACCTGTGCTTGCCTGTCCCCTTCATGATGACATGAAAAGACTACCACCCAATCAGCTAAACTTGTCCACATCAAAAGGAAGGTTAAAAACACTCAACTTCAAGCAGTCATTTTTCACTGCTTTGTTAAACTCTGGTGTGTCCACATGGCTCTTTGAGCTATGACCACCATGTTTCCAGCTTTGGCCCCTGCCCCTACCTTGGGGAGGTGAATCTCCTCTCTCTTTCTCTCTCTAATTTAATAAACTTATTTTCCATTCTAACTTCTGTGCAATTCTTTATATCTTTGGCATGGCACAGGATCACACACCCCCCTGGTGGGTCTGACCTGACATTTTGAAGGCCCCGCTGGGAATGTGACCTAACAGATCAGAGTTTTTTGGGCCAAACTTGAGGACTGTAACCCAGGAGCATAGATTCAAGTTGCCCTGAATATATGTTCCAGTTAGCAGTAGTAGGGGAAGAAGAGGCAGTTCCTGAGTTTTTTTTTTTAACCAAGAATTTGTGTTAAAATAAATAAATTATTGAATGGTTGTACAGTGTTAAGCTATAGGGTGTAGGTTATAGTGTCCAGTGCAACATTATTAGGTTAATTTGTAGCTACACATGGCAATAGAAAGCAGTTTCAAAAGGTGAATACATAGCTCAAAAGGAGGGGATTAAGACGTGATTCCTGTCTCATTTTAATGTCTCCCTGGACCTGATAATTTAAAAGACTTGCATTCCTCAGATAAAAGTTCTTTTCTTTTCTCAACCCCCAGCTAACCCCCGAGTGTGTCTGTCTGGCATTTTTCTGCGGGAGTTCATGGTGAGACCCCTATGGTAAAACTACCAGTTTTGCAGACTGAGTGGGGCTGGGAAGTTGGCAGCATCAGAAGCAAGAAGAATTCAAACTTCTGTTCATATGAAGCAAATTTTTAGAAATTTTGTGGATAGAATTTGCTGATCTTTTCATGCCATATCCTGAAGGCTGTCTCTTAAATCTTTAGAAAAGCTGGAATATTTTTATTATAGTAATGATATAAAGTATTATTATAAATAAAAATTAGAAAGACCAAGAGAGTCATCTATTTTTCTACCTCAGAGTAGATCCTGAATCCTGCCTGATAACTAGATCCTACATTTTAAGAGTTTTCCTTGAGTTTTTCAGTATTTTAAAAAATATTTTTCTAGAAATATGTATAGTTCCCTGACATGCTCTGTGATTTTGGCCAAGCCAACTACTGTTGCTATATCTCATTTATTTTCTTCTATGACTTTGAGACAATATTATCCACCCCAGAAGAGGCTATTTGAGTTTAGTACATTTTATTAGAGTACCGAATAAACAGTTCTAGAAATTAGTTATAAATTGAACACTAGCCCTAAATTACTTTTAAAAAAATGACAAAAGAACACAACTAATTTGAGAGATGGAAGCACTTGTGAAGGACATAGAAAAAAACATTAGAAACTGTAGAAATAACAATTGTCAGAGATCCCTAAGAACTGTCAGGTTTTTTGAAGAACTTTTAAACTTGGAGATTTAAGTGACTTAAATTGAATCTTAATTGTTCTTCCTCTGGAACAAAACAAAACAGTGACACCCAGGTGGGTGGTTACTCTTTATAATGAGAAAGTAAGGTACCAGCCACTCCTTTTAGAAAAACATCCTGTTTTGGTTTTCAGTAGCCCCAGGCAGTGGGCAAAGCTCAAATGGGTAAATTTGTCTCTAAAGGGCATTTAATTGGAAAGTTCATTCTCAAAAGCAAAAGTTCATTCTCAAAAGCAAAAGCTTTTGGAAACACACACACACACACACACACACACACACACACACACTTTCTTAAGCACGCAGAGATCAGGGGAAAGGAGAGAGCTAACAGATGGCAAAACTCCCTCAGCGTGGATTTAGCCACTTTAGACTGGAAGACCTTAAATATTGGTATTTTTCAGCTCTGAGGAGAAATAGTTGGTCTTCACTTAAAGGCAGGGCTACTAAGGGGAAATAGCCCAAACAACTTTAAGAGATTTTCTGATGAAAGAAGAATGTCTGCTGAATTAAAATAATTAAATTAAAATAATTAAAATAATTTTATTCTTCAATAAAATCTTACTGACTTTAATTTAGGAAAGAGGCATCTAGATTAGTGAAAAGTCTGAGGAGTCTTCATAAAGCGTTCCAGTTTGTTTTTGTTTATTTTATTTTCGTGTTTTTATTTCGTGTATTTTGTTTATTTTATTTTCGTAAGGCTTATTAGTTAACTATTATTACCCATAAGTCAGACCTGCTTTAGTGAATAGATAAGACTTATTTGCAAATAATAGTTGCATATTTGCTTATAATTAATGTGTTTGGTTTTAGAAAGAACTTGTTCTTTTAAACTGCTTGGGGAGTCTTTTGCGATGTTATTTATGATATTAACTTAATTTGCATGGAGGAACTGTCCTCTTTTATCCCCAATCACCCTATCAAGTATTTATCAGGGGTAGTGTGTGCGTTTTGCCTATAGAAAGCTAAGGTTGATTTTTCTGTTATCTCTAGTTTCAGGGAGGGTGAATTGTGTAATGGTTAGAAGCCCAGGACCCAGAATCACTCCCTTGTTAGTTGTACGACAGCTTTCTTACCTTTTATGTCAAAATGTTGATTTGAGGTTGAAGATTAAATAATAACAATACCAACAACATTTCCTGCTTATTAATTATCACAGCATTATCTAAGTTCTGTTTGTTTCAACTCTGTTAAGCTTTAAGGCATTTTAACCATTTTATTTAACCCTCACAACTGTATCCGTTGGGTATTGCAATTATTCTATTGCAGAGATTCAAAAGTGTAGAGAAGTCCTTTCACTTGCCAAGCTCATACAGCAAGAAAAAGTCAAATTCAGAACATGAAACTAGCTCTCCTAGTACCCTAAAATTTTCTCCAGGATTCACAATTCCAAACATTTTTGGAATCAACTACACAAAGTTCTACCGGAATCATCTACACAAAGCTTTTTTTATTTTTATTTTTGTAGCTTATTTTGTGCTTATGATTATATGACATTTTAAAAAGCTTCTTCTTTCACAATTTTACTTTTTCTTTTTGGAAAAAATGATACTTATTCAGATATCCCATCTAATTACAATATTGATTTATTAAATTATGAGATCAGAAATTTTTCTTTACAATTTTTTTCCTTCTCTCTTGTCCTACTTTTTCATCTTCCTCTTTTCCTCCTACTCTTCTTCTTCCTCTTTAAAAATATTTTTTTCCAGTCAAATTATAGCTTACAATGAAATCACATTTTTATCCCTTTAGCACAGCTTTCATTAATTTCAAAATTTTGGAGATTAAGTATCTCACTAGTGAGATATTACTTTTTAAAAAGTAATAAATCATTGCATATCCTAAATTTTTTTTTTTTTTTTGAGTTGGAATCTCACTCTGTCACCCAGACCGGAGTGCAGTGGCCGCTCCCGGCCACCGCAGCCTCGACCTGCTGGGCTCCGGCGATCCTTCCGCTCAGCCTTCCAAGTAGCTGGAACTACAGGCGCGCACTACCACGTCCGGCTCATTTTTGATTTATTGTAGAGATGAGGTCTCGCCGAGTTGCTCGGGTGGGTCTCGAACCCACGGGCTTAGGCAATTCATTCACCTCAGCCTCCCAAAGGCACGGGATTACAGGCTGAGCCACTGAGCCCGGCTGCATATCCTAAATATTTATGAGTAAGTAAAAATTCTTGCCATTGAATAAAGTGCTGCATTATTTTAGAAAACAAATGAACAAAGACAAAAACAAAGCATCAGTGCATAATAATGTTTTTCTACTCAGGATACAGAATGACAGTTAATATAAATTTCAGCATTTGTATCTAAAACTTGAAAGAGTTTTAATGATAATCACAAATTATTACTTATACTATTTAACATATTTATCAAAACACTTTATTTTTCTAGCTTCATTATATAAGTATAATAACTTTCAGTATAATAATTTACAGTATAATAACATTCTATATATTTTTTCACATGTCTGAGTGATTAAACTTTTAAGTTTTTAATCATTTTCTTATACAATTATTTCCAAAATATACTATAATGTCTTCTCTATTAAGAGAGAGAGAGATACTGACTGAAACTGGAGCTTTTCTTGGTGATTTAGGTTCATAATTATTAAGAATAAGCATGCAGTGTTGTTTTCAGGATCAGTTGGTAAGTGTTATCTAAAGGAACCAATGTTTCTGTATTTATTTATTTATATCTTTTAAGTAAATATTTGCTATAGGGCAGATACTATCCTAAGCACAATAGACTGGCAAATATGTACAAGCTAATAGATAAATTTTTGTGTGGATTTTTAAAATTCTTTTGTAAGAATGTTGTAATATTTCTGTTTTTTTCATAGTTAGATGAAGCGTATAAGTGAATGAATGTGCTACACACTTTCTGTAAAGCTTTGAGAAAGTCACATGATCTTTTTTGAAACTTAGTTTCTTCCTCTGTAAAGGGTGGGTAGGAAGGTAGGTGTTGGAGCCAATCAATGTCTCCCAGCAACAATCCAGACCCAGGTGGAACAATATCCAGGGTTTTTATTTTATTTCTTATCATTCATTAGTGAAGAATTTGAGCTTTTTCATTTGTCTTTCTCACTCCTTCTCTCCTATACTTCTAGTGTCCGTAATAAAAATTTAAGTACAATTTAGATATTTGTTGGAAAAAAAAAAAATCAAGGCTTGTCTAAGGTCTCCTCCATTATATAGCATTCCAAAACCATGGTTATTACATCTGTATTTCTACATCCATACTTATGGTATCTGGTAAATTATATTTTGTTATAAACAAAAAATAACTTGTAGAAATACATTAGGAGAAATAGAAGCAACTTTCAGAGATAAATTGGAAGGGAAGTGAAATAGGAGGTGGAGGGGGGATAAAGAAATTTGGTGTAATTAACTTAATTTTTTTTTTTTTTTTTGAGTTGAAGTCTCACTCTGCCGCCCAAATTGGAGTGCAGTGGCCGCTCCTGGCCACCGCAGCCTCGACCTGCTAGGCTCTGGCGATCCTTCTGCTCAGCCTTCCAAGTAGCTGAAATTACAGGTGCGCGCTACCACGCCCGGCTAATTTTTAAATTTATTGTAGAGATGAGGTCTCGCCAAGTTTCCCAGGCGGGTCTCGAACCCGTGGCCTCAGGCAATCCACTCACCTCGGCCTCCCAAAGCGCGGGATTACAGGCTGAGCCACCAAGCCCGACTTTAACTTAATTTTAAAAGCTCTCAAAAATAAGCCTTTACATTTTTATTTTAAAAATGATTCAATTTCCTACAAATACTTCATAGGTTTTTATGAGGTATTTATAAGAAATATTTTATAGGACAATATTAAGTAATAAACGATGTAATCATCATACACAATAACAAGCACATGACATAGGACTAAAAAATATTATGCCTTCACATATTTTTGAGACATGAGAATACTGGAAGAAAAAAAATTACTTTTAGCCATCTTGAACTTGAAGAACTGAAGTGTATACACACCACACATACACATGCACACATACACCACACACTAAAGTAGAATCTAAGTTTAGCAACAGTGTTCATAGAGACCAGTATATATGCATAAGAAAGTATATAAAATCTGACAATTTAAGAATTTGACATTGGCAACAGAATAAAGCATTTATTGTTTTCTTTAGATATTTATTCAACATATTACCATTAAACTTAATTTGTTGCTATTGATATTCTGTTTCTCATGTATTAGATTGTCTTCATGAAAGTGTTTATTTCTAGCATTTATTAATGTTTTATATTTTCTTTTTGAAATGTTTATTCCTGTTTTTCTTATTAAACGCATGGCATAGGTTTGTATTTAACATTGTGTCTGGGAGTGCCTAAAATGCTTTTGAAACCTTCTCTATATATTTACAGTATCCCTGAAGCATGTTTTCATGATATATTTTAATTTGGGAAAATAAATCCCATAGAACTTAAATCATAACCATGATTACTGGTGACCCTGATTAAGAAACAAGATAAGTTTTCTCTTCTAGGTCCCAATGCAAAATAAGATTTTGAAACACTGATTATTCTTTTTTACTTAGTTACATTTAGGTCTGAAATACTTGAATTTTCCTTATGCCAAGAGCTCATACACTGAAAAATAAAACTCCAGAAGATGTCTTAAATATTGGTTATTATCAAGAGATGGTTAAGATAAACCATAAGTGAAAAATTGGTTTATACTAATGATTTTGATATTTGTTAGCTGGGTGAAGTAGAAAAAAATCGTGAACTTAAAATACAACTTTTATTTTCAGAAAAAAACAATTATCTTCTATCTTGTTTGTAATATGAGGAGTACTGTGAAAAACAATTATAATGGATCAAATAACTTTTTCCTTAACTGTGAGATCACATCTGATTTTGAAAGTCTAATGTTTCAGAGTATCCTTATGCCTCAATTTTTAGTGTCAAATATGGATACCAGATGGACACCATCTGTATCTATCACTAATGGATGAATATTTTTCTACGATGGGTCAAAAAATGGGAAACTAGAAAGATAAACTATAGGTTTCAAAATAATGTACAATAAATGAACCCTTCTCACTACTTGGAACTAAAGTAAAATATATTGTTTAAGAGTTGAACTATGTGTTAAACTGTGTACAACTGTAAAAACATCACTAGCAAACATTTCAAAAAAATTTAGAATTCATTAAAGTAGAATTTAATTCCATCTTTAGCTATCGTGAAGCTCAAAAGCAATTGTTTAAAAAATATAGTTCAAGTGGAAAATAAAATAATATAATTTTATTCTAAGATATATAGAAAATATTTATCGTATTAAGCTATCTCTGTAAAAGCATCCAATTATGGGAAAGGACATTCACAAATCTTCCTTAGAGCTCTTTTTTTGGGAAATGTTTTGTATATGACTTCATTGCTCTGAAAAAGATAAAGACAACTAAAACGAGCTACTCTAATAAAAAGTCTACTCACACAATAGAAAACATATGTTACATAAATACATATAAATTGTGTTTTCAAAAGAGAACGACTGAAGAAAAATAAAATGGTGAAAAAACTGGGACACCCACCTGATGCCTACCTTTCTTTCCTGACACCTCAGTCAATGGTCATCTATGCTGTATTTGAATACTCCCACTGAGACACGTTCAGGAACTCACATTTGCATTTATGACTTCTAATTTTTAAAAGTTTATGTATAAATTGTCACTTATGACTTCTACCCATTTATTGTTGCTTGGTCCTGGCATTTATAATACTACAAATAAACACTTTAAGGGAACCTTCTGAAAGTATTTCAAAATACTTTTCATATATGTTCCTTTTATATTATTTGAAGTATATATCAGCCTTATAGGATAATTTAGTTATTATATCTATTTTTAGATAAAGAGATTGAGATTCAGAGAAAGAGTTGTTTGTCCAAAGTCATGTAGTTAGCAAATGACAGATGCCAATAATAAACTTAAATTTTCTGATACCAAATTACTCTACACTATTTTCATGATTCATATAGAATAATTATAATCTTTCTTAAGCATATTGATTCCTCAGATATTAAAGGACACCAGATAATGACAATATCAGGCTGTATCATGGTTAATCACTCTAGTTCAGGAGTTAAACAGACCTGGGTTTGAAGTTTCAACTTGTAATTTAGTAACCTTGGACAAATTCCTAGATGTGACCAATTGCATTTCTTTATTTACAAAACAGAAATAAAAAACAATGACAAAGCTCTTAAGATAGAATTACATAATTTTAATGCAACAGAATGTCTGGTGCATATGTAATAGTCAATTA
This sequence comes from Carlito syrichta, assembly GCF_000164805.1. Taxonomy (NCBI): domain Eukaryota; kingdom Metazoa; phylum Chordata; class Mammalia; order Primates; family Tarsiidae; genus Carlito; species Carlito syrichta. Next base: position 514,869 of record NW_007252738.1, read on the forward strand.
AAGTTAATTATTTTGATTTTCTTATATTATCCTTACAATATTATTTTTTCCTAGCATCCTATTCAGTTTTCATGTTTGTAAATCAGACATCATAAATTATTCAGCCGGGCTCGTGGCTCAGCCTGTAATCCCACGCCTTTGGGAGGCAGAGGCGAATGGATTGCCTGAGCCTGCGGGTTCGAGACCCGCCTGGGCAGCAAGACCTCATCTCTACAATAAATCAAAAAATCAGCCGGGCATGGTAGCGTGCGCTGTAATTCCGGCTACTCTGAAGGCTGAGGTGGAAGGATCGCCAGAGCCCAGCAGGTCGAGGCTGTGGTGGCCAGGAGCGGCCACTGCACTCCAGTCTGGGTGACAGAGTGAGACTCCAACTCAAAATATATATATATATATATTCATACAATATTATTCAAATTCTTGTCATAATCCTTATTGTAGTTTTCTGGGCAGACTTCATCTTATCTGTATTATTCTTTAGTGAGGCACACAAATAAAATAACAAGTTTTTTAGGTACTTCTTTCAGAGTAAGCACAGAATAAATTTGATTATTAAGAAATTATAATTTATATACCTAACCCTGAATTGTATCCCACATCTTTAAAAAAAATACTAAAAGAGAAAAAAAGAAATTATAGCTGGGCATGGTGGCTTACGCCTATAAGCCCAGCACTTTGGGATACTGAGGCGAGAGGATTGCCTAAGCCTATGGGTTCAAGACCAGCCTGGGCATTCTGGTAAGACCTTGTCTCTACAATAAATAAAAAAATTAGCTGGGCATGGGGGCACACGCCTGTAGTTCCAGCTACTTGAGAGACTGAAGCGGGAGGATCACCTGAGCCCAGCAGGTCGAGGCTGTGGTGACCATCAACATGCCACTGCACTCCAGCCTGGGTGACAGAACTCATTCTTTGAGAACTTTGACTCAAAAAAAGAAAGAAAGAAAGAAAGAAAGAAAGAAGGAAGGAAGGAAGGAAGAAAGAAATTATATTACATTTTGTCTAATTGTTTGCTCTCAAGACTAAAAACTCCCTGAGCACTGGGAGCGATTTACATTTTACCTCAAAGTCTTGTAAAAAAAAAAAAAAAAAAGACAGGCTGACATATAATGGGTATTCCATAAAATGTTAAAAATAGCTGCCAACTAAAACAACTAAACTTTTTTACCTGCGTACTTCTAGCTCTTCTTCTCTTCTTCGCTATGTATTTGTAGCTTTGTTTGGTTTTGGACCTATCAGTGTTGTTTTACATTCATCACTCTTAGAGTATATTCATTGCTTAAAATTCCTTTAAGATTTATCTTTTTTTTTTCTTGGTCAGAGTCTCACTCTGTGGCCCAGGCTGGAGTGCAGTGGCATGCTCATGACTACTGCAGGCACGATCTTGCTGGACTCAGGTGATCCTTCTGCCTCAGCCTTCCAAGTAGCTGGAAATACAAGCGCCCACCACCACTCCCAGGGAATTTTTTGATTTATTGTAGAGATGAGGTCTTGTCAAGTTGCCCAGGCTGGCCTTGAACACTTGGTCATAGACAATCCTCTTGTCTCCACCTTCCAAAGTGCTGGGAGTCAGTGCACCTGGCTAAGATTTATCTTTTAATAACCCATTATGGTCACTAAAATTTTACTGTTTTTTAGCATCTGCAGTTTGCAATGACATCTGATTTTTTTTTTTCTTTTAAAGATGTGGAGTACAATTCAGGATTGGGTATAAAAATGGTCATTATGAAGGAACTCTTGTTGATGAAGTGTGCCCCACCTCCCCTGGCAGTTTCCCGCTATTGCCAATTCCTGAAATGATATCTTTCAAATATCTTCTAATTAAAAATTTTTTTTAAAGTAACTTTTTAAATAGAAAGAGTTGTCAATGAAAGCTTGCTGCATATTACTAGAAATCTCCTTCTACCCTGGTATCAAATATTTAATGATATAATTTAATGATATAATTTGAGAAGATATTCACCTACTGTTCTCAAATGTATATTATTTCATTTTGAAATGTTTTCAACTACCATTTAAATGCTTTGCTTAGGAGAAAGTGTTAGAGCATGAGGTTAGGAAGTCAGATGGAATGATATAATTAGGTGTGTGTGTGTGTGTGTATGTGTGTGTGTGTGTGTGTGTGTGAGAGAGAGAGAGAGAGAGAGAGAGAGAGAGAGAGTTTAATAGTGAAAGATTTTTACTTCATCTCACTGGCAATGGGGAAGCCCTTTAAAAATTTAAACTGCCAAGGGAGGGAGGGACACACCTCCTCAACAAGGGTACCTGCATAATGAACATTTGTATACCTAACCCTGAATAATAACTCACATCTTTAAAAAAAATTTAAACTTGAAAATGACTTGGTCACATTATTATTTTAGAAATATAACTTTGTTGGCAGTATGGAACATATATCACAAAATTATGAGACAGTAGGTTCACAGAATGTCTAGGAGAATTAAAACAGTGAATCAAAAACCTCCTTACACTGATAAAGGACTTTGGCAAAGTCTCAGGATATAAAATAAATGTGCAAAAGAAAACCGTATTTCTTTACACCATTAATAAACAAACAGAAACTCAAATAAAAACCACAATCCCATTCACAATAGCCACAAAAAAAAAAAATGAAATACCTTGGCATCTTCCTAACCAGAAACGTGAAAGACCTTTACAATGAAAACTACACAACACTGCTCAAAGAAATCAAAGATGACACAAACAAGTGGAAAAATATCCCATGCTCATGGATTGGAAGAATCAACATTGTGAAGATGTCCATCTTACCTAAGGCAATCTTCAGATTTAATGCAATACCCATCAAATTACCAGCAACATTCTTTTCAGACCTAGAAAAAACAACACAGGAATTCATATGGAAACACAAACGACCAAGAATAGCCAGAACAATCCTCAGCGAAATAAACAAAGCAGGTGGTATCACATTACCAGACTTCAAACTTTACTGTAAAGCTACAATCATCAAAACAGCTTGGTATTAGTACAGGGACAGGCATATAGACCAATGGAATAGAATTGAGATTTCAGAAGCAAAACCTCAATTTCTCAACCAACTCATCATTGACAAAGCCTCCACCATCTACCACTGGGGAGAGGAGAACCTATTCAGTAAATGGTGCTGGGAAAACTGGCTGACCAC
>NW_007252738.1:518027-518397 GCF_000164805.1 Carlito syrichta
GACCCCTATTTTTCCCCATACACAAAAATTTAATTCTAAATGGATCAGAGACCTAAATGTAAAACCTCAAACCATAAGAACCTTAGAAATGAAGGACATACCCTCATGGAAATTGGAACTGGCATCCAATTTTTGAACGAAACCCGAAACCCACAGGCCATAAGAGATAAGATAGACAAGTGGGACCTCATTAAACTGACAAGCTTCTGCAAAGCCAAAGAAACCATCAAGAGAGCAGGGAGACAGCCTACACACTGGGAAAAAGTATTTGCCAAATCCAGGTCTGACAAAGGCTTAAGATCTTGGATCTACAAGAAACTCAAATGTGCTGAAAAGAAAAAAACAAACAACCCCATTATAAAGTGGGCAA